>NC_091846.1:50973121-51276151 GCF_037783145.1 Equus przewalskii
TGTTTTATGTATCTTGAGCATAGACTCGCTTTAAAAGAATACACAGAGATCAGATATGTATCCTTTACATTCATTGTTTTTAATTCAGGCAGTGAAACATTTATTGGAAGGAAAAAAATATTATAGATTTTAAGTTACCTTTCAGGGTGGGTTGATAGTCTCTATGGGTTTGCTACCATCGAGCAGCTCACTGAGACTTGCTGTGCAATTTTATTTGATAATTTTTTTTAGTGTTTTTTTTTTTTTTACTGCCTTCCACCTTGCTTTTTGATCTTGTTTCTCATCTTGTTTTAAGAGCAATATTATCAGCAGCATCCCTCTGAGAACTGAGAGAAATGTTTCTTAATGGGACAGAAAGTGTTCGATATTTTAATTATCAGCTAAGTATGTTTTAAATAACAGCTTTTCTTAACTAAATATGGAGTAAATTTAACTTTCCTTATCATTGGTGCCTACTGAATCTGCCTAAAAAATGCTGCAGGACTTCCACACTCACAGAATCACCAGAAAGAAATTGGAAACAAGTTTAATTCGCGCCTCATTTAAATAGGACTGCCCTGTTACAGCCGAATGGTGAAAGTGGAGTGATTGGCATGATTTTTCCACAAAGTGTTGTTTTCTAATAAAATTCTGGTAGACACTTCATTTCACCTAGGGCAGTTCTCCGCTGTGTTTGCCCTCTTAGGAAATCATATACAACAACTTGGAGTGTGCTGGCTGACACACTCATCTAATGTAAAGGCAGGTTCGATAACACGCATATTTCTTTGTAAACTAGCTGACTACATGAATATAACAAGTGCTCAAATCAAATCAAAAGTTTCTAGATCTGAAAATTCAAACATCAAATTATGAGTCTGGTTGACACTGAAAGCTGTATTTTGCAATCTGTGACCTTCTTACTTGAATCCCATTATGTCTTTTGATTTTTGTAGCCATTTTGGACAACCAAAATCAATCTGACACTCAACTTTAATGAAAATTGACAACACGCCAAACCCTCAAAAAATTTCTAGAAATTCCAAAAGCATCTTTTGGCTTAATTTTTAGTATATAGTTATAGATGGTAGGTGGCAAAGGATATTAAGGTGGAGTATAATTTTTTGGGGGATGCAAATCTGATTTTCTTTGGTATTTATGAAGATTTTTTTCTGTAGAAGAATAAGTAGGTGAAAATAGTCGCCACCATACGATTTGTTTTATCCTTAGGCATTGCCTGAGGTTACTGGAGCATCTCTGGTTTTCAGTATCGAAAAGTAAAATGCACAACAATGAAAATTTTATTAAAATGTGTGTTAACCCATTACTGTATGTTCATTTTCAATTCTTTGTAAGAAGGCATGATGCATCATTTTGTGTGTGTCATTCTTTTAAAAAAAGAGATGAGTCAAGTAAAGGAGCAAAGTTAATGGGGGAATTTTATGGGAAACATTATACAAATGGCAGTGTGTGTGATTCCCATTATTAAAATAATTTGTCATTGTATGGAAAAAAGGTATAAATTTCAAGAAAGAGTCTTCTTTAGTTATCTGCCCTTTTTTAATGACAGTGGCTTTTGTGCAGTAAAGACAGACACGTTCTCAGGCAAAGCCCATTTCGGGCCAGAATTTCTGAAAGCCCTATTAATGTTTCATGCTAATCAAGGAGAGTGGGAAATAGAGCTGACAGGTGCTTTCTACTCTGCTTATTCCTGTCTTCCTGCATTAGATATTACTAGCTAAAAAAGGGCCAATGGGGTTCTTTTCCAACGCATATAGTAAGGAGGACAAAAATAAAATGAGTCTTGGCTTAAGTTTCCTGTTGTTTTCCATTTTGGACGAGCTGATAACATTCTTGGTCATATGAGTGCATTGATTATTAATAAATCTGTTTTGCTCTAAACTGTAGCCTCAAAAGAGATCTGGCATTCGGTCCTAGCATTCTAGTACTGTGGGCCATGCTATTTGTGAACCTATAAAAGTTCCATCTGGACTTTCCATGTTAACATATTGTACCTACAAGTAATTCAAGGGTTTTGCCTATATCTGATATCTTTCATGGAAATTCCATAAGTGGATGTGATAAATTCAGTCACCACCATGTTATCCAGGAACATAATTTGGATTGAAATAAATATACTTTCTCCTTTCTTCACTAGAATGCTTACACATAACCACACCTGTCAAGCTCAATGTCAGAATGAATACATTCCATCACATCTGGCCCAAAAAGTGATAGTACATTGGTTGTGGAGTGTTTTGCTTGCTTGTTTGTTGTTTTTTATATACATACAGTTTTAATCAGTTTGGATCTATTAATTTGTATAGAAGATCCCCTATTAAATAAGATCAAAGTACCTCACTCTTATAGGAAAACTTTGATTGAGCCTAACGATTGTGTGCTTAAAAATGATATCTTAGCATGACTGACTTTTCCACATCTTTTATTCATAGAAAAACTTTTTTTTCTTAAAGTGCATTTAGACATGCCAAGGACTATTTCCTTCAACCTTAGCTACTGAGAGCCTGCCATTTTCTGACACCTGGTGTCTATCTTAGGAGGGTGGAAGGTGACATATGGTGCCTTTGGGATAGAATAAAATATTGCTGTGCGAAGTTTTCAAGTAGCAAGGGTGAGGTCACAAAAATATGCTGATAGAAGAACAAACGACAGATTTCCATAATTGAGAGAGATAGAAATAAAGTTATTTTACCTCTACTTGAAATGGAAACTCTTTCATGACCAGTTGCCCAAGAAAAATTAAAACTGTGCTTAGGTTGGAAAGTGATATAAAGGTCTATGACAAGTACATAAATAAAACCAAAGAAATTATTTTAGGTTCTGGAGCTTACCAGCATACCAAAACAGGATTCTTTGTAAACTTTCTTTTCTTGTCCCTCAATGGGAAATACTTTCTGGCCTAGTCTACACATCAAGACTAGAGCAGATATGGAAATGATCTTGTGTAACTTAGAGTAATGAAAGTCAGCTCTCCATTCTCCTCAGCTTCGTCAGATTACAGCAGATCTTGACTGGATTTCGCATAGTCATTCTTGACTTGAAAGAAACTGTTTCATAGAAAAAGCTTGAAATTCTAGAATTAAGAGAAGTACATCTTGATGCAATAGTATTGTCACCCAAGTAATTTATTGAAGATAGTGGTTCTTAATTTTGGGGAGACGCACCCTTTAAAATCTGATGAAAGCTATAGACACTTTCTTGAAAAATGCGCTAAAAATTTTGCATACAGTAAAACAGGGTCTACAGATTACCTAAATCCTATCTATATAGCTCCCAGGACTATAGGTTAAAAAATCTTGATTTGTACCCACCTAGTTAGTATTGAGGACATAATTTGACCCCGAGCTCACCTTGTAGAGCTGTCTTGTTTTTCCTCTCAGACTAAAGGCAAATAAGAGCCTAAGCAACATGTTGCTGCAACCCTTTCTCTTTGATCATACCTGGTCACTTGGCCGTGGTTTATCCTTCTAAAGATAACAGTCAAGGGTATTGTTTCTTCCCAAAGAAGAGGACCCTCACACAAACATGCAGTAGCTTAGTTCTACAGGAAGCAATACAAAAATGGACAGGATATTTGAAACTAAAGATGAGGCTTCTTTGTTTCTAAGATAGAGACCTGTATCTCCTAGAACCGTAGGCCACTTTTGTACCTGAACCACAGAGAACTTCATGTCTCTGAGGTTACTGTAGAGGATTTATCCTCAGCTGGCCTCTACATAGAGGAAGGGGCCACTACACAAAGCTGCTCTGGATATTGGGCCTGCCAATATCTAAAATAACTTTTATCAGATGAACTGTAGATTATTACAGCAACAAAAAAGAAGAAAAATATAAGGAAGCATTTGGCTATTGATATTTTGTTGTGCTCCTGAGTTATGTCAACTTTGTCTAGAATGCCACAATATTGCCACTTCTCTTGAGACTGTTGGTTTCATTTCCAAATTGATTTCCCTGTCCTTGCTCAGTCCAGTGCCTGTCACATAGCAGATTACCCAACAAAAGTCGGTGAATGAGTGAGTGAAGGAATGAAAACTGATTCTACAACTCCAGAGGCCATCTCAGTGCATAATGGAAACATCCACCGGTGTGACAAAATAAAGATATCTAAATTGACCTTGAAAAGTTATCAGAGACTAACACTCATTTGCTTTAGGCTGATATAAAATGTGCAAAACATTTAAGCAGCCCTTGCTTTTACCTCCATTCTCCTTCTCTGTCCTTCAATATAGTTCTTTAAGTTTCCAAATGTTCAATTCCTACCTCATCAGAGGTTGACAGTTAATAAGATGCAAACGTATAAAAAAAAGTTACCTCTGGCAAAACTTTGCTGGCAATGGGTGCTGCTCAAATGATTTTGAAATCTTAACCCCAAACTACACTTAAATTGTAAAGATAAATGTGACTCTTTCCTAACATTTTCCAGAAATGTACATCAAAATAAACTTTTTTGTTTTATCACATATAACTAAATATGTAATTCTTATTAGTTTCTCTCTCTCTCTTTCTCTCTCTCTCTATATGTGCACATGTATAATCTACATTACAACATTTTACAATTCTAAAATTGTTGTCTCTTGACCCAAATATGTAACTGGGATCAGCCTTTATAAATTGGGATTGCAATTAATAAACAGCATTAGTCAGCAATTTTTAATCTCATTTTCCCCCTCTTTTTGGGACTATCTTCAATTCTACCTCTATCATTTTTTTCTCCACGGAGAACAGAAACCATCCTATAATATATTGGCTTCTCCATTCAAATTTGGCATATAAGTTTTGTGTTGTCTCTGTTCCTGGAAATCTAGAAGTGTCACATTACCTTGAACTTACAGTAAATTAATTTTTTTTTTAAAAAAAGAACAGGCAGCCAGCCTGGTGGCATAGTGGTTAAGTTTGCATGCTCTGCTTCAGCAGCCTGGGATTTGCAGGTTTGGATCCCGGGCACGGACCTACACACTGCTCATCAAGCCATGCTGTGGCAGCATCCCACATACAAAATAGAGGAAGATTGGCACAGATGTTAGCTCAGGGTTAATCTTGCTCACTGGAAAAAAAAAAAGAATAGACATAAAATGAAGTTTAAAAATGACACGGATTTTATTTAGAGTTGGATATTCAGCAGCTAATTGCAAAATGGTTCATAGTACAGGAATATGGTCACATTTCCATCAGATAAAGCTTAACAATATTTTTAAGGCCATTGTGATAAGAATTAGATTTTTCTGTCTTTCCTTAGCAAATGTAAAACAAGTGCATTGCCTCTGACAGTCTATATTTTAAAGCTCTATTTTTTGAAAGGTAGGGAGGAGAGGGAGTTAATTTTAGTAGTTTCACCCCTATTGCATACCCGTTATTTTTCAGAAAAGAAAAGCCATTTCCAGAGCATTACTGTCATTTCTAAGTCAACTAAACACAGTCTCCTAGCAGCCACAGAATCCCCTGATAAGGACAAATAGATATATAAAGACAAGCATTAAGATTGCAATGTCACACCCCAGAAGCTATTTCCATGTAGTTTTCCAAAATGGGAGAAAAACACGTCAATCTGCTTGTCAGGTACATATCAGAACATATAATTGCATTCTGGGAGACTCTAGGCAAATTCAGAAGCAACGAGAAGCACATTTGTGATAAAGAATCAGTTCCCAGCAAGTACAAGTTCCTCCCTGTTACATCTCACGGTATGGGCCATCTCTAAATGAACGGCACAGCGAGGGATCCCACTCTCACTGCCGGAATGCCTGGCAGTACACAGACTACCTAGACCTGGGCATCGGGCCACATGACCAAGAGAAGGACTCTATAATCGCATAACTGTCACCAAGAGAGAAGATCTTGCTACCTAAACAAACCTACACAGAATGTTCTTCTCAGCCAGACCTGTCATCAACGTGAGGGCAATATAGGTGCTGGAACAGGGTGCAGATGCTGAGATGGGTTGCCAGTTGGATTAGGTGGGTTGAATGTCCTGCAGTCCCTTCTCGCACTCACAGTTTAAGAACACATCTCTATGGGGAGGAGAGGAGAGCTGGACTGAAGCAGGAAGATCTGTGCCCCTTTTCATATTCAGCTCTATTGGTCAAATTCGGACAAGCCAATGGATTAGATTTAATGACCAAGTAATTAAGATATTTGATATTCATAGTTGAAAGGAGATCAGAATAATATGATAGAAAATGCAGTAATTAAGACAGCAGAAAGAAGGTAAATCTGGAAAGTAATCTTTAAATGTCTATTTAAGGCACTCAATGTGGGAAACTGTTTAAGTAACTGTAATAAATCATTAACGAGTGGCCACTAAAACACTGTTTAATCATTAATTAACCATGTATTAACAGTAGAAAATATTAGTAACTTCATTCTTAATGCACCGTGATAACTACAATATTAAGTGCTTGTGAATTCATGTGATTAATTTAACTTACTTTCTAATTAAGTTTTCGTATCGTTGTAATTAAGTTATTAGAATTCTACTTCTATTAACCACCCAAACAGCATAATGGTTTACATGATGATTTTCAACCTAACCTTGCTGTCTTCGTGTTTTATTTATTGTTAAAGTGCTGTTATACACAAAAGTAAGTTTATTTAAACGGTAAAATATTCCCAAGATGCATCTGATATAGCTTTCATATAACCCATTTATTTTTATACATACCTAAAAACTTTTATTTCTCATTTTTAAGTGACTAAAAAGATCTTTAAAGTAGAATTGCTTTTGATTTGATTGAAGACAAATGTAGAAATTCTAGATAATCCGTTTTTCTAAAATAATTATCTTAATTTTTTATTTTTTTGAGGAAGATTAGCCCTGAGCTAACATCTGCTGCCAATCCTCCTCTTTTTGCTGAGGAGGGCTGGCCGTGAGCTAACATCCGTGCCCATCTTCCTCCACTTTGTATGTGGTTCGCCTACCACAGCATGGCTTGCCAAGCAGTGCCATGTCCGAACTCAGGATCCAAACCAGTAAACCCCAGGCCGCCGGAGTGGAACGTGCGCACTTAATTGCTGCGCCACCAGACTGGCCCCTAAAATAATTATCTTATAAATGTTATTCTAACTAGAATATAAAAGATACTTGAAGGGGCTTTTTCATGTTTTAACTAAAGATTTCAGCGAATACTTTGCTTTGTCTGTCTTTGAAAAGTGGCTAACTCGACCATTTTTTGTTATAATGGAACAACATATAAAAATGAAGATACAGTGTTTAATTTTTATACATTTGACATCAGACATATTGATTAAAAAATTTCATCCTGATAAATTAAATCTCATCCTATCTAGCATTGTGATAAAATTCTTTCAAAGGAGATTATTTGAGTTCACTAGAAGATGATCTGGAATAAATAACGTATTATTGCGTAAACTAAGGGAGGAAGAATAAATTGTGGGCGTAATATTATTTTCTTCTTCTAGTTAATATTATAACAATGATTCTTAATAATGATATTTGTGAAAGACAAAATATGTTAGGTTGATTTTATGTCAGAGGTGTGAGAGAATTGACTATCTACTATGAAACCATAGACCCAAGTACATGTTTTAGTAAAATATAATATTAGCATCCTTAATCAAAAGTTTACAGAAAATAATCTTTGAATTGACCATCTGAACAGGGAAAATGTTTGCAGTCAGTACTCGTTTCTTTGGGGAACTGAAGTCAGTGGTAAAGGAGGAATAAATAAGAATAGAAGCAAATCTGAGATACTGGAGGTTAATCGTTGGGTGTTTAAAGGTATTGAAGATGAAGGACTATATTTACAGAGCCATCAATTCCCATCAAAAAGAGATGGCCCTGTGGCCTTTGTCACACTTGTCAGTCAATCCCTACCATTATACAATCAAGTGGTAAGCAGCGGAGCATAGACGGGGGAGTATAACAGTGAGCAAATGGATTTGTCTATCCTAACAAGACTGCACTGAGCTTAATGACTACCAAGTGTTAACTTCACCTTTTTTCCCACAGGCAAAACATCTTGGAAGTGTCATAAAGACAATGTCATTGCTGGGATATCAAAAATTCCTTTAACCCTCTTTGAAATTAAGTTTTGTAATGTACAAACATAAATTAATTGACTTTAAAAAAAGCTTTTCCAAGGAAAACGTGAATAAAAAAAGAAACCTTATAATAATTGAAATATTTCATTTTGAGGAAAAAGAGATCATCTGGCTATGGCAGAAATAAAGCTGTTGCTTGGTAAGCTAAATTGCTCTTCATGGTTCTAGAAAATAATTAATGTGGCCCAGCAATGTCATGATACAGCATGAGTGAGGTACTCTCACTTTGAGGGAGCGAGAGCTCTCCATGTGATGTATCTTTTCCAAGGAGGACATACTTTATTATTAGTGATTTGAGTCAGATCAGTAATAATGGAAGTATGGTGCTAATGAGGCCAAAATTACAGTTAAAATCCCTGTACAGGCCAATTAGTTTACACACAAAAAAACTCTGTTCCCAGACAACTGAGCTTACCCTGTCCCAGAACAGTCTTGTCATTGACCTTAAGCGGAGTGAGGATGTTGAATGCCAAATGCAAGAGCAACCATGACTGTGCAACCAGCTCCAGATGCATGGCCCCATGGTTTGGCAGCAGGCTCAACCTCCCCAGGAGGCTGAGGTCCTAATAGTGACTAGAGTCTTCCTGAAGTATGAGGTTAGTGTAACAGGCCAACTGACTTAGCATCCGAGTTATCCAACCCAGTGCTAAGACAATCTGACAAAAATGGAATTTTATCGAATATTGCTAGTATTAAATGACTTTTACGTATTAGGAATACTGATTCAACAGAAAGAGCAATAAAAAAAAAAAAAGGCATTTGCTTTGCATGCCAAGCCACAGGGAAATAATACAGTTGGATTTTTTACTCCAGACATTTCATGTTAGGGCTAAACTAAGCTTCCTGAAGGCCAGGTCACAGCTATTTTCATCTCAGAATCTCTAGAGCTTATTACAGTGCTTACTACACACATAAGAAAGAACACATATATGACACATATGTAACTTTTACATTTTCTACCAGTCATATACAGAAAAGGAACAGGTGAAATTATTTTTAATAATATATTTTATTTAACATGATAGGTCCAAAATATTATTATTTCAACATATAATTGATTTTAAAACTAAATTTTAAATTAATGAAAAGTCTGATTTTGTTTTTCAGTTATAGCAAATCTCAATTCAGACTAGTCACAGTTCAAGTGCTCAAGAAATAAGTGGCTGCAGGACAGCACAGATTTAGATGCTTAATTCACGCACGTGATAAAAATACATGAAAGAAGGAACATATGAATGAATAAATGAATATTGAAGTAGATATAAAAAGTAATCACTCTGAGTTTATTACATAGATGGAGATTATAAACCACCAAAATTTTTTTTAAAAAGTGTATGTTTGCTGGTGGATGAGATGTGGAGGAGAAGCTTATGTCAAATTTTGAATTACCTAAAATTACCAATACCTTTCATTTGGAGTAATAGCTGATCAAGATTTTCCACCAACTATTTGCACCTAGATTCCAAAATACCTATAACTATAAATTTGAAAATATGTGTTGCTATAAGTAAAATGCTTTATAAGTCTTTAGGGAAAAACATGGCCTTGCTGAGGCTCATTATTTATCATAATCTCAAAATAATTCTAGGAACATTGTCCATTGCAGCATGAAAGTATTATTCAGAACGATTTACTCTACAACAGTTATATAGCTTGTTGCTTTAGTCTGAATATAGCTTCAGGTCTGGTAGTAAATACACTCCTATGTTCTATGTTTCTGTCCAATAGTGAAGACCTTATACATAGAAGTGGTTAATGTCAGACAACTATAACCAAGCGCCATCCTCTACGTCAGGTTTTTCCTCTCAGTAACAATGAAAAGATTGATAAAGGAGAAAGATGTTATGAAGGAGAATTTAAAGGCATCTTTAATAATATGTTATTGTACAAAATAAATTCTATATAATACAAAATTACGTACCAGGTAGAATTCTATGAAGCATTTTAAAAGGTGCCACATAAAAACATTTCAGGGGTAGAAATGATTTTTTTATTGAAAGAATATTTTATTACTATTCAGAAAACACAATCTTGTTTTACTAATCCAGAAAATGTTCTTTTCTGAAAAGAAGTTGATTTTGATCCTTTTAGAAGTAGGAGAAGCCAGCCCTGTTGGTCTGGTGGTTAAGATTCAGCGCTCTCACCACTGAGTCCCAGGTTCGTTTTCCGGTCAGGGAACCACACCATCTGTCGGTTGTCATACTCTGGAGGCTGTGTGTTGCTGTGATGCTGAAAGCTACACCATTGGCATTTCAAATATCAGCAGAGTCACCCATAATGGACAGGGTTCAGTGGAGCTTCCAGACTAAGAGACTAGGAAAAAGGAACTGGCCACCCACCTTCCAAAAAATTGGCCATAAAAACCCTACAAATAGCAGTGAAGCATTGTCTGAGATAGTACCAGAAGTGAGAGGATGGTGCAAAAAGACCAGTCAGGGTTCCACTCTGCTATATATAGGGTTACTAGGAGTTTGAATGGACCCGACAGCATTAACAAAAAACTGTAGGATAAGTAGGAAAGAGTCTTTTTGTATTATTTCAAAGTAAAGGTCTTTAGCGGCACAGGCCAATCATTCCATTTATAATCCAAATGTATGTGAATGACCTAAACAGCCTGCTTTCCTTCCACCTTCTATTTTAGTCACTAAGCATCATCATAAATATTGAAGTATGAAACTAAGGATCTAGAATATCAGCGGCTGCACTTAAGCCCTTATTTCCACATCATTTTATTCATCCACTACTCTCTCCAGTAACTGTCGGAACTTTAAAAGGATGAATTTTAAAGTTAAGTTTCCATGGATTAAATAACCGCATGTTCTAATGAACAGATTTAAGACCTTTCTGCTTAAATCTAACAGTTCTATGGCCAATTAGTTTGCCAAATTAGGTACATAGCCACTGGTTTGGTTTTTAAATTAGTAAACAACCTGCCTCAGAAGCAGCTATTTTACTTACACTAATTTATATTTCGCTCCCCTTAGCTTAAGACGGACCGTGGGCTAACTGTATTTCCCCAAAGTAAATATAGGTGTTCCCTTATTCTCAGAATTGGAGGAATTTTCGTGATTTTTTTCCTTTCCAAATACACGACTCATCTTGTGCAGTAAAGCGCGCTTGTCAACGCACATGTCAGCCAACTTTAAAAAGAATAGTCTGAGAAAAAATAAAAAGTAAATTATTTAAGTGGAGTTGTAGAGGAAGCTTGAAAGAATTCTGTTTGGAAGTTTTCTTCGCTTCTCTCTGCCAATGGAAGGGAAACTCTGCATCTCTCGCTAGTGAGCTTCTGTCATAACTAGGGCTGACAGTTCACATTGAAAATTCTGTTTTCTTCCTTCCCAGGAAAGCAAGTCAAAGTTAAGCCAACAAACTGTTGTTGGCAAGTGCCCGGCTTTTGTTTCCTCTTCTTTAAATTAGCCACTTGAATTTCGTACAGTATTTGTGAATGGGTTTCCACGATTTTGGACCACAGATTTGAGTAGGTACTAAACTCTTAAAAAAAAAAAAAAGTAGAGATCCTTTGTGATGAAACGTGTGGTTATATGAAAGCAGCTTTTGGGATAAACAGTGAAAACAGTGAAGTCACGTTGTGTGGAGGAAATATACAGGGAACTCTCTTACCAAAACCACTGTTAAAATACCGTTAATTTTTTTTTTAAGCTATAGTTGAATTCGACAGTGAACTATCTCAGGGTGGTCTATTTGAGTTGTCTGTCAAATTTATTGCAGCTAACTGAATTCCATTCATTTTGGCACACTGACAATTACAGGGAATGCAAGAATGGGTCAAAACTATATTATACAGCTTTTTGCCCTTGTGTAGAAATTAACTAAAGTGCTCCTGTCTTTATTTTATTTTACTTTTCAAAGCTATCCCATCAATGTATAGTTTGAGGTCACTGTAATGAACTTTTCCAAAGCATTTACAAAGAGTAAATTTATGCCTCATTCCAACGAGTACCACAGGTGTGACCTTTTCTGAAAACCCAATTTAGAAAACTCCAAACCTAACAAAATAGATGAACAAATGTGGAGGAGAGATGATATTCTTCACAATAATGGAAAAAGTGATTATTTTACAAAAGGATGCAGTCTACATTTAGGAAAGTCCTTTGCATACTAAATATAAAAATTTTATTTTCTGACTATCAGTTATCCTGTAACTTTGGGAGAATGTTTTATTTATGCTTCTGCTATGTTATAGGCAGTTTTATAAAATATTAAATCACTACCAATTACATCATAATCGGGGTAATGACTAGCTGTATCTGTACTGTATTTGAGGTACAAACAGGCATGACAGATGGGTAGATGGGAGATGGGAGGTAGGTAAGACTATGAAACACCTACATATGGATTTTGTGTTTGTTTACTCTCTATACTCGTATATATTTACCATGTGTACACATAACGGTGTTGTTCCACTCACTGACTTATCTGTAGATAATACAGTATTTGCAAGACCAGTTCATTAAGGTTAATTTGCTCAAAAATATTAGAATCATTAATTTCTGGCTTATAGCTAATGGCTGTCCTCAGCCAGTGTCTTGCTTCATCATTAGTGTCACTGAGATTATAACTCACACCCAACTGTTTTTACACTATCTAATAGAATCAATTGATGCAATGGTTGACAAGACGCTGTTTTGCATTTTGTCATCACACTAATGCACATGGCTTAAAGGCATTGGCATCCATAATGTGGGGCAGTTTTGTAGGAGACTAGAATAGGCTGAAGCTACAAGGGCCATTTTCATAAAATATTAATGAAATTGAAAAATACACTGGGGTTGAAGGCTTGTCTGCTAAATGTAAGGTAAAATCTATTCTGTTCTGCTTTCTGATGACTGTAATTAGCAGCCCTAATTAAAAATTCAAACCTTGTGTATATTTGAAAGCATGAATCTTAGCTCGCATCGTGTTTATTTCCTTTACAAAGTATTTTATTTTACAACACTAATTGAACAGGATCCTTCCTAGTCCGACAGCCGCAGCTGGCTGGAGCCAGTTTATGTATCCAGTCTCTCAAGACTACTTCCTTTTGTAAGCAATAAAACATCTTTAAAAAACATGTATATGCTCTCTATGAGCCATTAACTCTGTGCCACCCAGCACCAGGCTGGTCCTCTCCTCACACATTGTTTTCGTCTTCACTTAAATGTGACCTCTTTGAAGAGGCTGCTTTTTTCTGATCTTCAATATTTAATGTGGATTTACTTACATTAAATGACCACCTTACTGAAGGAGCGAAGGCCCACTTCTGACATTGTTTATGAACAGCATACCCTGTGCAAAAATATGGAAGGAATTGCCCAGGAAGACCTATTAGTTCCGGTAGAAAAATCTACTTTTTATCATTGTTTTCTAAAGTTATTTTGAAATTTGTGGTCAGAAGGTTGACGCCTCACTGGGGAACATGTGACAGCAACTGAAGTACAAATTGATAAGAATTGTGTACTTAGAGAGATCGGGTGGAGAAGGCAGGGCCCAAGCTGGAAATGAGTCAAAGCCAGGATCTGAATAGGTCAGAAATGTTACAAAATTATTTTTTTCAACAATGGCAAAAATAAGCTTTGTTTAAAATGGTGCCTATTAACTATTGACAAGAAAAGAAGAAGAAAACAACACATTTGAATTATGCTCAAAATAATCTGGGAAAGGTAACACTTGTCTTTTGTTTAGTCTGCCTATCCTTTCATCTCTGGGTCTCAATTTCCTCAGCTATAAAATGGGAATGATTATAATTGCTTTATTTAGTTGTTCTATCTACCTAAGAGGGTCTTCCCAAGAACAAAAAGATTAGGTCTATGAAAGCACTTTGAGATTCTAAAATGGCCTGCAAAGAACAGGGATTCATTAGAGGTCTATTCATTCTCGACAAGTAACTCGAACCAAGAACAGAAAATGACAGCAAACTGGTGATCAACACTACGACAATTACACTTAAAGTTTGCGCAACCCCATTAACATAATGCATTCACTAAATTTACTTCAAAGACTCAAAGGAAATGTCCAGAGAATAAAGAAATAAATTCTTTCCTTATATACTTTCATGAAGTTTTGATCTGATTTTCTTGGACACTCCATTCCCAATATGTTGCTGGAATCTGCATGAGCAAAAAGGTTGAATATTACATCATACTGAAATATTATAATTGCTTACCCACCAATCCGTTGTTTTAAATGATTGAATAAATAAGCAACAATGTTTGATGGTAAAGAGTTAACAGCACAATTAAAAACCAATATTTTTTAATATTGAAAATTAAAGTTATTTCACACAACTACATACTATTTAGTTTATAGAATCATGTAGTCATTGCTTCAGGCAAGGGATCTATATTCCTTACACATGGAGATTTCTCACCAAAGGAAATGAAAGTTTTTCTGGAGTAAGGAGTATTGAACATGAGGCTCTTAGGAGGATATGAGGCCTGCTAATATTTGGATTATTGATTTCTCCAACTGACAAATGTTAGAATCGCCCCTTCCACAAGTACACATTTACTTAATCTATTGAACAGTAAGCTACTTTCTTTTCTAGCTGAAAGGGGAGGGTAGAATTAATAACTTTGTATCATGAGAGAGAATCCAATCCAATGATTTTATGGCTGGCTAGAGCACATGGAGAGAAGTGGGCTTTAGAAAAGTGGGAGGTGATGGAGGAGCACCTAGACTTCTAGGCCCGGGCGAAGCCTTTTGCAGAGCACATTCCGGCCCCAAAGGGATGGGCCGGGAGAACATACTGTCACGAAAAACATACGACAGATCTCAAAGCATATTGTCACGCGTCGTCTATATGTGATGTCGTCCATAAGCCTTAGGAGGCTCCGGAGAGTGAGAGTCTCCTCACTGCTGAGTAGAGTCAGCCAGCGACAGTCAACCTTCTGTAGGCAAGAGGGCCTGAGGAGATGCTCCTCTCCTCTTGGTGCCCAGAGAACATGCAATATCACTTTGCCAGGCACACAAGGAAACAAGGGTAACTTCCTCTCATTCCCCTCTCTCCCCCAAATCATTCCAGACGCCTGGCCATAAAGCAAATACCCTCAGCTCTGCCCTCTGGCAGATCTATACCCTGTTCCACAAGATTTCTCCCCAGCTGGGTCTCCTCTCAGGAGCAACCCACCCAACTCCCAGGGGCATTAGAAATCCTCCTCAGAACTGCTCTTTGCTGTTGCCACCCAGTTCACCTTGACCACACCCCTGAGCAGCCTGGGCACCAGATAGCCTGAATATGATGATGGCTTGTTTGCCTCTCTGAGCACAGAAGGCTCAGGTTCCAGGAGTTCGGAAAATGAGTCACTCCTCTCTCCCCACAGCCCTAGTGTCAACTCTTTTTCTGCAGAGCAGGATGCTGGAGGGACCGTGCTAAGATGTGTGGCAAGAGTTAAATAAAAATGTAGGAAGAGTCCACTACAGAAGAAGTGGAGGAGCTTTTATTTATTTGGAGGTGGGAAAGTGGGGAGTTTTGAGTGAAGCTCTCCCGTTTAGTCTGCAGGTTAGTGGGAAATGTCAACGCTGATCCTAGACACAATTTCAGACCCTACCAACATTGTCATTGCGGGTTTTGCACTTCCCTCTCCAGCACTTACAATATAACTTCTCTGCTGCCTGGAGAAGGCCTATAATTATGTTTCCTTTAGATCAGACTCTAATTATTTTTTACAAATTCTTGGTGAAGGTCTAATCATATCGAGAGAGACTCAAAAGAGCTAGACCTTCTATTCGCTTTCTCAAATTGCCTCTGTTCCAAAAACTCCTCTTCCCTCCTCTCTCTCTTTCTTCCGTCAAAATCTTTACTTTCCCAGTGGGGCTGAGCTTACGTAGAGTTAAGAAGGAAGCAAGCAAACTGACTGAACTCACTCTTCCAAGATTGTGAATGACCTTCTCTGACTATTGGCAGCTTAAAAGAGGCATCTCCACAAGAGGAGTGGCTATAAGCAGCTTTGGGTTCACACCAGTTTCACTGCCATATTAATTGCCTTGTGAAAGTGCCAGTTCCACTGCCATAAGCTTTGCTTCTGAGGAATCTGGATGGAATCAGAAAACAGGGCTGTGCGTAGAGTGGAGGCTCCCAAAGCCACTAACTGAATTTAGTTCACGTCTGATTGGTCTCCATGGATGATTCATCCATTTTATATGGTTATATGCTCATGTCACAGAATTTCCTGCTCACAGATAAAGAAAGATTGTGTGATGGGGAAGAGGACAGTTCATTTTGTATCAGTCTGTGTAGACTAAGAATGCCTTTTTGGTCTATGGATCTGTATTTGGGAAATATCAATGTAAACCCATTGGAGGAGAAAACGGCTTACGCTATATCTTTCGAAAGGCATTCAGCAGGTCACTAATGCATATTTAAGAGTAAACTAAGGATGAAGTTTCAGCACTCATAAAAAAGAAATAGAACCCACATGCCTTGCAAAGCCCCTATGAAAGTTCTAGAAAGATGTTTTTTAACAACAAAAAAGTTACGAGTCCACTTTTTGGATTATCTTGCTTTTCTGTTTATCTTCCCCTTTTCAGCTGAACTCCTATGAGCCTTTCTCCTGTTATCCATTGGACTTCCTCTCTGAGCCAGGAATAACGTATGTGCTTTACCTCAGTAATTCACCCTGCCCACCCATGGATGAATAACTGGTAGGGTCCAGGCAGGATTTGAGATGAGAGATGCACACTAACTACAATTCACCAGCTTGTTATTGTTGTATTATTTATTCTCTATATAAGGTATTTCTTCTGAGATGCCCAAAGTACTTTTCTACACACTAAATAAATGATTAACCCTCAGAACCCTGCTATGAGGCAAGGAGATTTGCAAAGATGATGGGAGAAGGAGAAAACTAAATCCCATATGCGGAAAATAACAATTCATCACACAAAGTGAAGATAGCAATTTCTGGCTCTGAAGGTATAGAGAGCAGGAGACGTCAATGAGTAAATTGACTACCTTGAATTATGCCCTTCTTTTTCCTCCCTTCCCCCACCCCTCTAACACTGAAGCACTTTCCATTATTATCCAAAGCACTTTCACATATCAATTATGTTGCCTGTCAAGGCACAGGTAGGAGAGTATATGCTAATATAAACATAGCTTCATTTCCTAAATCTTACCATTGGCCTAATGTCATTGAATTGACCATACTCTACAGAGTTTAGCTTAAATTAATTGTCACTGTCAGAAGGCTGAAATGAGGCCAGCACTGAAATCTAGCTTATTTCAGAGCTTAAGTTCTTCCTTGTGCTTCATTTCTTGGCCACTCAGTCTAAGTTATTCTCCCTCTTATTCATTCTCATAGAACCCTGTGATTTTCCTTCATAAACTTTTAACAATTTATATTGCTATATTTACTATGTGTGTTTGTTTAATGTGCGATTTCCCCAATTGACTGTAAGTTCCATCTGGGTAGAGATCTGATCTCTTTTCTAAGTGTTTAGCACAATGTCTGGCACAATATTATGCACTTAACAAATATTAGTTTAATAAATAAATAAATGAGTGAATGGAAAACATAGATTTGGGATTAAGATAGATGTAAATCTGGGGCCAGCCTAATGGCACAGCGGTTAAGTTTGCACGTTCCGCTTTGGCAGCGTGGAGTTTGCCAGTTCAGATCCCGGGTATGGACGTCGCCATGCTGTGACAAGTGTCCCACATATAAAGTGGAGGAAGATGGGCATAGATGTTAGCTCAGGGACAATCTCCCTCAAAAAACAAAAAGGAAAAAGAGAAAAGAAAAAGATAGATCTAAATTTGACTTCTGATTTTACTTCTTCCAAGTTTTGTTACCTTGAGAAAGTAATTTAATCTCTGAGCCTTGGTTTCCTCATCTACAAAATAGAGCTAATGATAGCTATTTCACAAGCTATTTATAATGATTTAATTAGATAATATATGACAGATTTTAAGTACTCAAGAAATGTCTTTTCTAAGTTAGAATTTGATTTCCAGAATTTGCAGATTTAAAAAATGTTATTTCATCCATCTAAACTCCTCAAATAAGTATGTAGAAGTCACAGCTATTTCAAATGCAATTTAATACAGACTTGGATTCATACTTCATTCATTTCTGAGTTCCTCACAACACTAGAAATGAGAACTTGCATTAAATAAAATAAGCTCAATAAGTGTGTACTGAGTGAATTAACTCATTTTCTAGATAAGGAAACTGAGCCCAGAGAGTACCAGGGACTTGGCCTAACACCACACAAATAGTCTAAGGACCGGAAGTAGGTTTTTATATTTTGATTCCCCAACTAATGACCTTAGTACTAAAGCATGTTGCCTGCTTTTAATCATAGATCAAATATCACATTTAATAACATTAATGGTAATTCATTTGAGTACATGACTCAACTGTCACTTACGATACCAAGATTTTTTTCTTTGGCCATTTTAGTAAAGAGCATGCTCTTTAGAGAAAAAATGAATAACTTAGTTTCAAATCTCAATTGTGCCCTTTCTAAGCAGAAATTAGAAAGTTACTTAATCTCTCTGAGCCTCAGTTTCTTCTTAGGTAAACTATGGATAATACAGTTTGCTTTCATAATTTTTCTAATAATTACAGGAGATAATGTTTGTGATGCATATAACACATTCTAGTACATGGTAGAGGTGATAGACGTTGGAGTGGTGCTAGTAATAATAACAGTGTTTATTTTTACTAGGCTTGTATTTATTTAGTGCTTTCTTCCTTCATCTACCAACAATAATACATTAAAATAAATGTCTTTTTCATTTTTGCCCTTCTCTCTTAATTTACAAAATTGGAGAATCTTGGATTTCTTGTTATATGCTTGACTATTTCTGTTTTGTTTACAAAATGACAACAGTTTGGATACTTCCATGATTCTGACTTGGATGTGCAAATATACATTGGTTGCAACCAATAATGTGCAGAAAGAAATTTGCATCAAGAGGGTTGCCCTCACAAATAGTCTGCTCAGTTTGCCCAGGACTGTCCCCATTTACTCCAGTTGCTCTGATATAATTGTTGACAAAACCCCTTTTACCCTCAAAATGTGACAGTTTGGGGGCCAGCCTGGTGGCGCAGCGGTTAAGTGTGTACATTCTGCTTCGGCGGCCCAGGGTTCGCTGGGTCGGATCCCAGGTGCGGGCATGGCACTGCTTGGCAAGCCAGGCTGTGGTAGGCGTCCCACATATAAAGTGGAGGAAGATGGGCATGGGTGTTAGCTCAGGGCCAGTCTTCCTCAGCAAAAAGAGCTGAGGGCTAATCTTCCTTAAAAAAAAAAAAAAAAAAAAGCCAACAGTTTGAACCAATGGTAGACCCTCCTAAACTTTTCACTTCTTAGTATGAAGTTAGGGTTTGCTGAGTTTAAGAAGACATAACTATAGTATTAGTGACATTGTTTTTTAACCATAGTTTGTTTCACTATGTTACATTTGTTCAGAAATCTTATACTTACCGCTTACTTGGTGCAAAGGAACACATTTGTATGACAACAAATATCTCTTTTTGGGAAATTGCAGTGTATCCATGAATATTTAATGTTGGAAACTACACAGTTTAAAGAATTACACAAAGATTCTCCCAAATTCAAGTGAATTCACTGGTGAGGAGAGATTTAGGTGACAAAACATTAATTGTACACAACTTCTTAGATCCATATCTAAGTAAATTAGGAGATGCACCAGGAGTGTCCTGGAAAAAAAGGGTGCTTCTGTCTCTGGGTTTGAATCTTTGCCCTCTCTCTTATTAGCTGCCAGGTTTGGGGCAAGTTTTCTAAATCATCTGAGCTTCAATTATGACTTTTTAAAATTTATCTACAGGTCAGCTAAAAGAGAAAGTAAAGTCAACTAATGATCTTAAATGATACAAAATTGTCCATCTACAGATTTATAACACTCCAGAACTCTATTCTTTTGTCTCTAATATACCATTTCTGCACAACTCCACAATTGACTTAATCTACATAGATATAAATTAGTTTTAAATCTATTTTATATACAAATATTGCATTTAAAAATCATGTGTATGTTTGTGTATGTATGTATATGCACCTGCATATGTAAGATATGAATTTCTATCAATTGTTATCAAAAGTCCTTAGTGAGCTATCTAGATAGCTCTTATTTTCCAACTATTTCTAAATTGTTTTTACTCAAGATTACTCCAGGCACCTGGAAGTGACCCTTCAGATAAACTAGCTCCTTTGAATTTTGGCCTTTCAGCTCAAATTTATTTATGTGCTCCATTCTCAGAATAGATTAGTTAAATATTTGATGTCTAGGTATACTAATTAACGCTTGTGTTAAAATCCAGTTCCATGATTTAACTGTTGAAAGGCTTCAAAATTTCTTTTCAAACTACTTTATTATAGTATAAATATTCCAAAAAACTCAACTTTTTGGTTTAAAAATGATTTTTTTCTCTCAGTCTGTATTACAATATCCTCTTAAAGATCACTACAGTATTAGAATAACATATTCTTTTCACATTAAAAAAAATTAAATATCCTTAATCAGATATAGTAAAAATTATATATTTGGATATTTGAATTAAAAATGTTCTCTCTTTCACTAGTAGTCATTGAAATTTATTACCACTTACTTTATCAGATATAAGTAGAATTGTATCACTTCAAGGAAAAAAATCAACTTTGAATACAAATAAGTTTCTGATTATTTCAGAGCACAAGTCTCACTATCCATTGTGGTTTCAACAAATAATTGAAACAACCTGCAATACGTCCCTAAATAAATGATGTAAAACAGATATTTTAGATACAGAAAGTTTTAGATCAGTCAACTTAGAAAGAGGAGAGAGCACCGTTCTATTAGACAATGCAAAGAATACTAGTGAATTTGGAGAAACATTATCCATGTGTGACTGGCACATCCCATTGAGGTTATTCTAGTCACGCTGAGCTTACAGGTTTCATTTTGATTTCCTCTGTTTCTCATTTTCTCCTTGGATCTCCCAAAGAAGGACTTTGTAGCTACACTCCCTTAAAACGCCTATGGTAGCCATTCCTCTAGCACTTTACTAGACTGCATTCCCTAACAGTGAACACAAAGTGTCACTGTGACTACATGCTAATAGTCTAAAACTCGAGAAAACTTCGTCCAAATTTGAAATTCATTTACTTGGAAGTGGGTGTTTTATTTGAATCTTCTATGAATAATTATCTTTAGGTTAAGTTGGATGAGTTGAATTTTAATTATTTTTATTTTTATTCCCTGGTCTTTCATATATTAAGGTGGTACTTTATTTTTTATTTTGATGACACAAGAAAGAAAACAAAAGAACAGACATCCTGAACACTTTGGTTTTCATATCTGATGACGTGAATTAATGTGTATTGAAGAAAGAAATCGGTCTGTGGAAGTTAACAATGATCTCAGTGCACACATTTCTGGTCTGCAATGCACCATGTCCTTTATGACTGTGCTCAGAACAGGAAAAGAATATACATTCCTACATACACACAAAAGACAAATATCTATATCAAATTATACCTGAATGCTTGAAAACCTTTCACCTTTTTCCTTAAAATCTTTGTCTACGTAAAATAACTGCTGACCAGCAAAAGCTGCTTCAGAATGTATTTTCCAGTAGTAAAGAGAAAGATTTGCCTTTGTTTTACTTTTTCTACCTTAATATTATTAACTTTCTCCATGTTTGAGACATATATATTTCTGAAATGAATATCTGTTAATCATAGTATCGTTTCAGATGTACAAGCAAGTATTTTCTTTCGAAATCTATTACAGAATTCCATCTTGTTGAACACACCAATTGTTTTTTCACACATGAGTATTTGCTCCCTCAAAAGCAAAAAAACTAATTTTAAGTTCTATATTTATGTATAAAAACTATAGAGATGAAATTGTGGGCTTATATTTTGACATACATCATGTGGTATAACAGGGGCTGTGCTTGAAACAGTATTTCCATCTGTATTGTCTTACATTGTTTCTTCATTTGTCTTCCCATGGTAATTTTCTTTTAAACCAGTCCCTTTAGATAGTTGTCTCCAGTCTTGTCACTACCATTTCGTAAATTTATTCCTTCCAATGATTGTTTTAATACAGTGCATTATGGATTCGTATTGAGGTAACAGGTAACAGAGGTATGACAATGCATTGGGTACATCTTTACCTGCCAGTCGTCATGTGTTTTTGTAGAAAAGATACTGATTAATAAACATTTAATGAAACTTCCTTCATCTCTACCTTTGTACTTCTGGGCAAACTATTTAATCTTGTTTTATTTATTTTTAAAAAATGCTTACTGTAAGGAACAGCACGAAAATCAGTTAAAAACAATTAGTTTAAAAAATAACTGTTAGCCATTATCCTCAAACTTTAAAATATCATTTGTAGTGAAATTTAAAAAAGCAGATAATTCTTTTTAGCATAGCATGTCAAAGATGCTCATTTTAGTCCCTATCCATGGTTTAAGAATCTATATACTTAGAGCTAGTTTAACTTTTTGGAAACTAATGTGAGGGTTTTGTTTGTCTGTTTTTGCATTTTATGATCTGAAATTATCAGGGGATTTGTAGAGACCCAGAGGCCACTATGTTAGCTGTGAATTTCTGATGTCTAGGTATATGGTGAATAGAATGTCAGAAGAACTTAGATACTTATTTTGGGAGGTGAAATTTTCATTTTTAAGAAGGATTATATGTAACTCAATTCTTTTACTATTTTATTCTACAAATATTCATTAACAATTTTTATGTACAAGATGCTGTGTTAAGACCTACCAGTACAAAAGGGCAGGGTACTTGCTCTCATAAACTCATAGATCTGCAAGAAGCAGCAAATACATAAGAAAACGCTATAGGTCTTGTGGTCAAATCTGCAGTGGGAGGGCAGGGATACGAGTTGCAGCTGACATACCTTAGATATTTTCTCAGATTCTCTCAACCTCATCTGTCTCCTAGACCTTGGACAGTTGCCCACCTCAGGTTACATCAAGGCCGCCAGAGTCCCTGTGGGCTCACAGATTCTGGTGCCTGAGGCAGTTTAGCTACTTAGCCTAGAGCCTTTGGCTCCTCCAAGCAATTCTGGACTAGATAAAGCATCACATCCAGTGACTTCCAAAGGGGCCAAGAGATGCAATCCACAAACGGGAAAGTTCATGCTTCATGAGGCAATCAGACCAATGGGAGACAGGACCACGATAATACAGTAGATAAATTCCTTCTAATGGACTATTCTAAATCATGACTTTTCCTTACCTCCTGTCTGGAAACATCCTGAAGCCGTGTCCAGCCAGCACAGTAACACATCACCTTGCATTTGCTTCTCATCCTTCTATAACTTGTTCACTTTTCCTTCATTCTTGCAGCCTTGGGATTTCACTTTCCTGTAAAGCATGGGCAACCTAGCCTCCCCTCAGTGTTTGTTGTTTAGGGAAACTAGGATAAAACAATGGTTAATTTGATTTGCACGGGGGGTGGTGAGGGTAGGGTAGAAGGAGTGGAAGGTATTGATCAACAAAAATTGTAGAGGGAGGTAAGGTCTCCTTAAAATATGCAATGAACTTTTTTTATACTTATCTAAACTCTCAGAAGTCTTTTACCCATTATAAATTACAGCTTTGATCAGGAGAGCCAGAAAATCTAAAAATGAGAAAATAATGAGTCCATTAGTTTGTCACTCCAGAAAAACCATCACTCCACACTGATCTTAATAACATCTAAAATTCTCACCTAGAACCATAGTCAATGATGTCCAACCCCTTTGCCCATATTAGTTATCATCTTTTGAGGATACTATCAGTGTTCATTTCTCCTCCAATTCTACAGCCTAATTTTTAACCCAGGTTTTGCTTTAGTCATTCATTCAGAGACTATTAACACAATTTAGTTAACTGTCGAAAAGCAACACATAAATTCATGAAGGTGTCCATATTTCTGACCATTCTACCCCTCAATTCCAATCTTTCTCTGCCTTCAAAATTCTCCCAGGACATCCTGTTGTTCATACTAAATCCAAATCACTCCCATGAGGTTTCCAGTTTCTTTTTTCCCCCTCTCATGTATTTCAAGTATTAAACTCGCTTCCATTGCTTCGGTTCCCTTATTCATCCTGAAGCCGGCTCTCTATTCTTTACCATCAAGGCACTTCTTTCACCTCAGTCCTTAAGAAAGAAGACACAAGAAACAAAAAATACTTCAACCCCTTTAGCAAGCCTCCTTGCGTCAAAACCAGCACAAACAAAACATCCATCTCCCAGAGAGAACACGGCAATCACCTCCATTCCAACATTCTTTTAAAAATACCCCACTCCATGTGAGAGAAATTTGTCTGCCTCCAAACCAGAATTCAGAATTAGAAATTGAGCAAAGGACAAAAACTTCTCATTTCTAGAAAGAATAAGTCCAATGATCAAAGGAGCAATTTACTCTTTGTTCTTGCAAATACAATCTTTGTTTCAACTTAGGGTAGCCAGATAATTTATTGTATGAATCAGTATACTTTTCAGACTGAAAAGGGCTTGAGAGAGGAAGTATAAACCAGGACTGTTTCAAACAAAAGGGGGTCTAGTTACCCTATTTTTAGCAGTCTGTGAATAATGTTACCAGCCTTCATTTTAAATGATGAAATCTCAGGGAATCACTTCTTAAGATTTTTTTTGTCTTGTTTTCAGATGTTCAATTCAACAGCTGATAGGTTTCAGATGAAAAAAAAATGAGGACAGGCAGGTGAAATCTGAGCATAGTGCTTAAGAGTGAACCCACTGTTTTTTGTCATGTCCTGACTATGCTGGCTTATGAGCTTGGGCAAGTCACTTAACCTCTGTGTGCCTCAGTTTTCCTGTCTGTAAAATGGGAATGAGTATAGTAACTACCTCATAGCATTAGGAGGGTTAAATAAGTAAAACACTTAAAACAGTTCCTTGCATATAGCACTGTACGTGTGTTCGTAATTATTATTATTATTGATGGTAGTAGTAGTAGCATTACCTGACATAAGGTGGGACATAGAGAAGGAGCCCTTCCAATGGTCTGGATATTGAGATTTTCATGGGAGCTGCTGTTGAGCCAAATGCCAGATCTCCCATGACTTTCTTCTTCTGCGTATGACATAAGGAATATCAAAAACTAACTTCTGAAATCCTTATGATATTGAAGACAAAAAAAACAAAGAATGAGAGGGAGTTTGCAAGTTGGAGAGAGACTGGCTTTGTCCTTCTCAGGGCAGATTTCGTCCTTCTCTTTTAACTTTTGTTGGGAAAGAAGGTGGAAGATGTCCAAGGGTTTCCTTGCATCATATTTATGGGGGCGTTCCACAAAATAGTTTGAAGAGATAAAGAGAAACTGTGAAACTGAGTAAAGAAAAGTTGAAGCCCAGAGGAGAAAAATGAGATACAAAGGGTCATGAAGACATGGAAGAAAAAATCCACCTAGGAAAGCTATTCTCCTCGTGTTAACATCAAACAGGCATTTCTTTGCTGCTGAATGCTCTGATTTCTCTCTTGCTGGGCAGTTAAGTGGGCTCGGATGTGAGGAATTTCTTCTGATCTTAGCCCTTTTATGGCCACAATGAACTGTCAGCATTGCCAGGGAAACCATTCCCTTCAAATTTCCCAGGGCTGAGCTTGCGAGGTCAGCACCGTCTGTCCAGGGGCGGGTGGCGCTTGAGCTCCGGAGAGGGCCTCCGCCAACCGGCAGTGGAAAAACAACTACAAAAGACACTCAAAAAATCCACGCATCTCTCAAGCCAGCAAGAATCCCAAAGCCTCTTGCCTATGGGAGTTCAGGCTTATTTTTATTATCATATCCGACATCAATCCAGGAGAAACAGGAGACAACTGTGTGGATTTCAAAAACAATTTATAGCCACGAATACCTCTGATGAAGAGTAACTGCACTGAATGACTCCAGTAATGTGGGAAGGCCCTGAACTTGGAACTTATCTCTATTGTTCATCATGCACTTGCTGTTGTGCTGGACTTCTTAACTTCCGCAACCCAAATTACCATTGAGTATTTTTCTTCACCCATATCCTGTGACTTATTAAAATCAGTAGATTAGCTTTTTAGGGAATATACATCCAAGGATAAGGAGTGAGTGGAAAGGGGAGAAAATGTGATTGGCTGATAAATTATATGGCCACGCTATGATCTCTCCTCCTGTCCCTGGCCCCAATCCTCTAATTGCTCCAGTCTTGTCCCCCATTCTGACCTGTGATGCCTGAGACTTGACATGTGCTCCAGAATCACTTCTCCTTCTCCTCTTCCCCATTAGCCAAGCCATCATCTCCTTAGGGCTCTGCTTCCATCTGGAGAAATGCATTCCAGATACCTTAAAAAGTTCCTTCTAAAATGAAGTTTCAAATCTTAAAAAAAAAAATGGGGACCGGCTCCATGGCTGAGTGGTTAAGTTCGCGCGCTCCGCTGCGGCGGCCCAGGGTTTGGATCCTGGGTGCGGAGCTGGCACCACTCGTCAGGCCATGTTGAGGTGGCGTCCCACATCCCACAACTAGAAGGACCTGCAAATAAGATATACAGCTATGTACCGGGGGGGGGGGGGGGGGGGGTTGGGAAATAAAGCAGGAAAAAAAAAAAAAAGATTGGCAACAGTTGTCAGCCCAGGTGCCAATCTTTAAAAAAAAAAAATTTCTATATTTGGAAAAATTGATTGTTCATATTTTTGTTTTTAACAGCTGATCTTTTTGAACATTTAAGATATCTGGGCATTTAAAATATGTCTCAGGTCCTCCATGTGCACTGAGTTTCACTTGCAGTTGAGGAAGTCTCCTGCCTGAGCAGAGTTATTTTACCATCCCTGTAACTCATTTTGTAACATAGAGCTGCTGATCAAGATAACTCATAGACTTTGAAGTCAAGAACCTGAGACGTAAGCAAGGAAATAGGACTTGACTCCAGACATATTTTTCCCTTTGTATTGTCATGTAAGTTAAAACTTGGAATGGACAACGAAAATGTGTAGGATTTCATATTGCTGTGAAAGATCTGACTTCCAAAACTATCAGGATTAAACCTTGGATACTTCCAGTGACACAGTAAGTGTTCAGTGCCCTACATGCAAAGAATTATGTGGATGTAGATAACGGTAGCAGTAGGGAAGTCAGAAGATCGAGGAAAAGATTGCAGGACTGGACGCCAGGAAGAAAGGATGCATCTTGCAACATAAAGGGCAGAATTCATCATGAAGACTTCTCAATTACATGAATCTACCTCCTAGGTGATTTCTTTTTGAAAAGGTGAGAAAAGTCCTAGATCTGATCAAAGAGTTAGGGAAAGTTCGTTACAGCAACAACTCAACATTGGTCACCAGTGAGACATGCTAAGCCTGAAATAGTTTAGAAAATAAAATTTGCCATTTTGAAATGTTCAGAGGCTACCAGTATCTGTTTGTCTGCGAATGCCCACTGCATTCATAATGTACAACAAGTAGGAGCAATTGTCTCTTAATACTATCATAAAATGTTCACAACTTAAAAGTAAATATACTCCAAAATGAACTGCTGTGGTCTTGCTGAGACTTGGGAGCTCTGCCTTTTATAGTGGATACAATAATGAAAAATTCCTTACTAAATTTATTGTGGCTGTTAATAAACTGGTCCTCCAAATGTTAAAATTCTGTGTTGATACACTGGGATTGTATGACTGGGAAATAAAGGGAGTGCATATTTAACGCTGAAAGATAATAAGATAGATTAGGCCATTTTTTATTTTAAAGTGTGCTTGTTCCAGCATTTATAAGAGTAACCAGATAAACCTGCCAACATCTGTTCCTCTTACACAAAGAACTGGCTCTAATAAAATTTTGGTCATATTATCACAGGATCTTAGCATGAGAGAGAAGAAATCTAAGGCAGAATGATGGCAAACGACATTAATTCTTCTTTACTAATACTGATAGGCCTGAAATCTTACAGAACAATTAACGTGCCTGTAATCCTGAACACTTGACAGCTTTTACATAATATTCTAGGCGAAGGTGACCTGGTCCTCCTCTGCTGTTGACAGTGCAGTTGAAATGGCCTTCCAATAAAGGAGGCAAGATTATCTAGCCACGATGGCAAACAACAGCTTGTAATACGCACCAGGAAATTTCCATAGCACATTAGATGTTTGCTGTTAATGACACATGGCTCATGCCTGAATAGAAAGCACGTTTCCCTAGATACTTGATAAGTTTTAAAGGACAAGAACATGCAAATCTGAAAGCTGACTTTGCAGTTAAAGACCGTTTCCACGCTCCACACTTAGGAGTATAGAAAGTTCCATTGGAGGAAGTTCCAAGAGTCTTCTGTGTTGTTTGTGTGTCATCTCCTTTAGTTGTATTCTAATGACTTGTATGAGAGCCTCCAGTTTAAAAATCTTAGAAGAACATGGGGAGTGCAGTAAATATGAGTTGCAAGAAAATAAACAAGCACCAAGAATTTGTAAGTGAAAATTCTCTAGAAAATTCTCTAGGACTTGTGCAATATGTTCAAGAAATCTGCATTGATGTACCCCATAAAGAATGCTACTTTTGCTGCTCAATTTATGGGAAAATAATGGAAGAAAAGCTTGAGTGCTTGTTGTCAATTCATAGCCTACAAGTCACCTGTTGTAAATTTAGTTTATAACGTTGTAATTAGCTGCCACACATGACATGGCGAGATTTTCTAAGTGCCCTTCCTCCTGTTGGGAGCTTGACAATTTGAATGCCACAGAATATCAATACTGATCTTTTACAGCCCTTTGCCAGAGCAGCCTTAGGCTATGTTGAGCTGGGGGGAAACTTCGTTAGAGAATTAAGTTTGTTCTTTTTTAGAAGACAGATATACTGTCTTTGAAACCACTTACAAGGAAAAAAATAGGCGTTAAATACTAGTGTATAACAACAAAGCAGACGTTAATAATAGGAGCAACATGGCACTGTATAAGATAAGGAATCTTCCGACTCCAAAAGTGCATGGTACCTAAGAGGCAGACCCAGCATACACTATGGACAACATGCTTAGAGAAATAAAATGTAGGGGAAAGAATCGCAGCTTCTAACAATTAAATCTCGTGCTGAGTGTGGTAATGTATCATAACAACAATAAAACAAATGCAGATGTGTTTGTAGCTTCTCAGATGACTAAGATTGTGAATGGAGTTCCCTGAAATATTGTAGAATGTAGCAGAATGCAGCTGAGCCCAGAAATAAACGTTGCAAGACTAGTTGCCAGCAAAAGAGAAAGAGCATTAAGTGCTTGGTTTGAAAAACACTCAAAAACTAATAGTAAGCTTTCATTGAGAAAGATTTCAATTAATATGGAAAGGCTAGTTTGTTTGGTTATTTTTAGTGCAACGCTCTAACTTTTGATGCATACATACATACGCTACAAGATTTTTCAACCTGGCCATAATTATAACACTATACATGTTAAACTAAGAGGCATTTTACAAATTGTGAATAATCTTTAGGAATTCATTGCAAATCATTTTTATTAAAAAAAGTACAGAAGCATGTAATTTCTGAATGAAGCCTACTTTATGTCAAATTGAATAGATTTATCTTTATGATAATCACACATAAATCTGAAGCTGTTATGGTTATGAGCAGAATTTTAAGACCTGTAGGTGCTTGATGGTTATTTGAAACCCATATATCTCTATTTCTGTTTCCAACTTTTACTTACTTTTTCCAGTTTTCTCTGGCACTCAAGAGTTGGCAATTCTATGCTACATATAGAGCATGATTCATGAGGGACAGCACTCCAGATAGCATCGAGATACTCCTGCAGCAATTGTACCCACAGTTTGGCTGCCTCATTCATCAGCTGTGTGATGACCATGGCTTGGCTCTTTGCTTGGACAACACTTATGTTATCGAAGAAGTGAAAAAAAAAAAATCTTTTGGAAACATCTATCTCCATGACCTCACAATGTGGAGAGTTTGCTTAAAAATCTACTTAAGGTCTAATTGTTGAAGAGGAGTGTTGACTAGATTGTTGATTATGTAAATGGTTTTACAAAGAGCCGTAAGAACTTTTGAAAAGTGAATCCTAAGATATCTAGTATGCAATACCATAGAAAGTCATTCTCTTCATTGGAATACTTTGCGTTGTCCCACTGAGAAGTACAGAAAATAAAAATAATAATAAAGAATAAGAATCACAATTACTTATTAGGTGCTCATATTTCTTAAGGGCTGAATTGGGCATGTGACATGTGTCTCATTTGTTTTCCTAATATTAGGAATTACCGTTCAATGGAGTACAGTAACTTCTCCATAGTCTCAGAGATGTTAATATAAAGAGATAAGAAAGAGTCCTGATAATAATTTTTAGAAATCTCCTATCAATACCATATACAAAAATTATTTTTAAATATAAAAGTATAACAAATCAATAGAACAAGATATTTATGTAATTAGGAGACTCATGTGACAACGTGGTTTAAAATATACTGTTCTCATTTTAATTATGTACATTCTGGGATGTATGAAAAGATTGAGAAAAAGAAAATGTATTATTTTAGTCACAAAAATGAAATATCGATGTGAATTTCTCAGTACTGAGTAATTGTCATTGCCCTATTTAAAGTTCTCTTTGCTTATTCATGCAGTAATTATGGAAAAGAGACCGCATTGCCAGGCTTCTAATAGCTAACACCCAGACCTGCTCAAATTTCCCTGATATGCAGCCTTGGTTCAAAAAACCAGTTGACAGAATTCCAGCTATCTCTTCCACCAAATGTACTTTTAAAACTACTTGAGTGTACATTTTTGTGTTGATAGTATAGATACAGATACAGATAGATATGCCAATTTTTTCTTTTCTAGGCTAAAGTTTTTTTTGAGCGCTGAGCTAACATCTGTTACCAATCTTCCTCGTTTTTTTCTCTACCCCAAGCCCCAGTACATAGTTGTAGATCCTAGTTGTACGTCCTTCTAGTTCTTCTACATGGGATGCCACCACAACATGGCTTGAGGAGCGGTGTGTAGGTCCACACCCAGGATCCAAAGCAGCCAACCCCAGGCCACTGAAGCAGTGCACGCAAACTTAACTTCACTATGCCACCAGGCTGGCCCCCCAAGGCTAAGTTATTTTTGTCTAAGTAAAAAAGTATCTTAAGTGTACATTTTTCTATTGATAATATATATACAGATATGCAGATATATAGATATATACATAAATATGCCCATTTATTCTCTTCTATTATAGATTATTTTTATCAAAGTAATATGTATATATATGTATTGTTTAAAAATTCAAGTAGTTCTTCAAGGTTTATAGGAAAAAAAAAGCTGCCTCTTTCCCCCAGTCCCCACCTCAGTGATCCAGCAAGAGAGGCAGCCATTTTCAACTCCTTTAGTTATTTCTTCTGATATTTAGCTCCACGTTTCTTTTTTTTTGGGGGGGGGGAGGGGGGAGGAAGATTAGCCCTGAGCTAACTACTGCCAATCCTCCTCTTTTTGTCGAGGAAGACTGGCCCTGAGGTAACATCCATGCCCATCTTCCTCTACTTTATATGTGGGACGCCTACCACAGCATGGCTTGCCAAGTGGTGCCATGTCCGCACCCGGGATCCGAACCAGCGAATCCCGGGCTGCGGAGAAGCAGAACATGTTAACCACTGCACCGCCGGGCGGGCCCCTAGCTCCACATTTCTAAATGTTTATGCAGCCATTGCTTGATTTTTAAATTTTAGGCATTATCTATCTTGTTCTTGTTATAAAGATGAAAATTTATTTACCCTGCCTCAATCCTTCCAACCAAATTATATCACAAGTTTTAATTCAATCAGTATGGAATGTTTATATTATAAAAATATGAACATTATTCAAAGCTCAGTACATTTTCAGTTTTCCTATTTTTTTTCTAGAAGTAATAGTAGCTTTGTCTTTTCCTTTTAGTTTCCTCTGTACCTCTAACTATAATCCCCCAAATTCTCCTGTAGAACTATAAAATTCTTCTTAACGTAGTCAGACATGTCTATCACCACCTAGCACCTTCATTGTATCGTGGAGTTTTCTGTTGTCCTACACCAGTCTGTAAGGAGACCTTCACCTTGTGAATAAACAGCACGTTACTTTGTAAGAGTATTGCTCAGTTATCATCTGGGGACTTCCCTTTAGCATCATCCTATGATCCCCAGCGCCCTTCTCCTGTGTGGAGCTCTCTAATCCTGGATCCCATGTCTTCCTGTTCCATGGTCTACTCTCTCATTTAGTGACATACTCCATCCTGTAGCTTCTAAAGAAAGGATTCATGGGCATGTTTTTCAAGATATTGAGAATTTTAAAATCCCTTGACTTTACCTGCACAATTGACTTTTAATTTGTTGGGTATAAAATTCTAGGTTAAAAATACTTGCCTTTAGAATCTTGAAGGTATTGAATTACTTTCTTGTAATTTCCAATGCTGCTGTTGATTTATGTTGTGTTTATTTCAGTTCCTGATCCTTTACCTATCATGTATTTTTCCCTATCTGGAAACTTTGAGGATCTATTCATTCATTGAAAAACATTTATTGAAGGTCTTCCATGTGTCAGGCACGGCATAAGCACTTGTGTTTCTGTAGTAAAAAAAAAAAACAAAAAACCCTGTTTTCACGAAGTTTATATTATAGTAAGAAAGATAAATAATGAACAAGATAAACAAGTAAAATACCTATAATGCTAGAGAATGATATGTACTAAGGGCAGAGGGAAAAAGCAAAGAAAGGGATATAAAATGTAATTTCAAATAAGTAGACCATGAAATATCTCTCACAGAAGGTCACCTAAAGGAATTGAGGGAGGGAACCATGTGGCCGTCTGGGGGAAATATTCTTTAAGCAGAGAGACTAGCAGGTACGAATATCTGAGATGAGATCATGCCTGACATGTTGGATGAACAGCAAGGTGGCTCATTGTGGCTGTAGCAGAGAGAATGACACATAGAGGGGTAGGAGGGGAATTCAGAAAAGTAGCTGGACAAACTATGACTTTTTCTCGGAGCAAATGGGAAGTCAGTATAGGGTTTTGCCAGAGTAGGGACATAATACAACTTAGGTTTTAGCAGGATCACTTTGGTGATTGTATTTAGAATGGAAAAGGGGAACAAGGCAAGAGTAGATGCAAGGAAACAAGTTATGAGACTACTGAAAACAGTCTAGGTGAGAAATGATGGTGGCTTGATCCAGGGGGTGGCAGTGGGAGGTGGGGACAAGTCATCAGCTTTTGAAAATCATCTTAAAAGTGGATTCAACAGTGTTTGATAACAGATAGGATGTGAGGTGTAAAGGAAAGAGAAATGTTAAATGCTTGCACCAACATATTTGGTCTGAGTAATGGAAAGATGGTGTTGGCATAAACAAAGATTGGGAAGATTGAGGAATTTTATCGTAAATGTAGTGGAAAGCCTTTGAAGAAGTTTATTTGGAGAAATCATATGATCTGGTGCATTGTTTAAAAACTTTCTCTACTGTTGTATGGTGAGTGGATGGAGGGCAGCAGGGCCAGCACTGAAGCTAGAAAGTACTAAGAGAGACTAGAGGATATAGGCTGAAGCAGCAATGCTGGTGACTTGGTCCGGGCTGATGGCAGCTGAGAAAGAGTGAAGTAGAGACATTCTAGATGTGAGCTTCTAGGTCAGACCAACAGAACTTGCCAATGGCCTGAATGTAGAGAGTCTAGGAATCTAGGAAAGAAATAAAGAATGATTCTTTCATTTTTAGTTTAAGCAAATCATTCCATTTACTGATGATGCTGGGAGAGGAAAAAGGAAATAGAACATATTTGTGTTTAAAATATTAAGTTTGAAATCCTTTTTAGACATTCAAGTGAACAAGTAAGGTAGGCAGCTGGACATATGAGTCTGGAGCTTGGGGGAAAGGATGGATTTGGGGCAGTGAACTGCTTTTTTTTAGCTGTGAACCATCCATTTCCCCCTTTCTAACGTTATTCTGATTTCATTCTGAGCATTATTTCTTCACCCTTGTGTAGTCTTTGTGGCACAGTGAGTACAAGGGGTCTGTGATCCCAAAGTGCCTGGTGTTTTGTCTCAACAATTTGTACAACCAGTTGCATGCACCCAGTGATGACGTGCTGGTGAGTATTTAACAACTGGCTCTCCAAGAGGAAAAATGTAAAAAGCCCTATTTTGCCAATATCTGTGGTGGAAACGCTCGCGCCATGGCTTATTTCAAGCTACTATCATGACATCACTGAACACAGAGCTGGGAAGAGGTACACAGTAGCACAGCATTGTACTTACACCAACAGATGCGATAGACAAAAAAAACCCTCAAGAGCTTCCGTGAGAGTAAAATGTAACACAAATGGAAAGTAGTATGATTTAAATAATATCTTTGTTTTTAATATAATTTATTTATATGAAATACATTTATATCATTCGATTTTCAATAATGGCTGTGTTTAAAAACTGGCTCACAAAATTTTTGACAATTTAACGGTCGGCGCCTGTGAACTGGTCTGAGCTGGCTCCAGCACAGCACTGAGTGCACCTAGCCTACGTCTAGTCAGGTAAGCTCAGTCCCACGGCTTTTAGTCTTGAGCTACTGACTCAACTCCAACCACTTCCTGCTCCCAAGAGCAGAGTCCTGACTACAACTCAGACTGTTCCTGGTTTTACTGCTCTTTTGCCCCTGGAGCTTTTTGATTCCTGCCTTTTGCTAAACCTCGTTCTCAAGTCTTTTCATCCATTCTGTTACCTCCCGGAATATTCTAATAAGTACCATTTAACCATAAGTTAGCCACAGTTGATTTCTCTTGCTTGATATCAGGGAAGCCTAATTGAACACCTGGGGATATAAATTTGGAGACCATCAGCGTATTGATGGTATTTAAAGCCAAGAGAGGGAATGAGATCTCCTAGGGGAGAACATAAGAACCCAAGAGATGGAACAAGCCCTGGGACAGTCTAGGTGTAGAAAGAGAAGTCAGAAATTAAGACCAAGACAGAGTAGCAAATATGATAAGAGGAAAACCAGGAGAATGTTATACTACAAAAGCCAAGAGAAGAAAGTGTTTCTATAAGGTCCGTCGAATAAGATGAAGACAGAGAAGTGACATTTGCAGGTAGGTCATTGGTGCTCTTGATAAGAAAAGTTCCATTGGAGTTGTGGGGACTAAAGACTGGCTGGAAAGTACTAAGAGAGACTAAGGGATGAAGAAACTGAAAGAGAAAATGTAGATAATCCTTTCAAGAAGTTTTGCTGAGGAGAACAGAGAAATGGGAGAAGCATAGCTTGGGGAATATGTGGGATCAAAGATGGTGTCTCTCTTTTCTGTTATTTTTGTTTAAGACAGAAGGTAGTAAGATATATTTTATGGTTATGGGAATGCTCTAGGAGAAGGTGATAAATTTGGTGTTCAGGAGATGAAATGTGAGTACAGTAGTGAGGTGCTAGAGAACCTAAGAGAGGTTAAAATTCACAGCAAGAACCTATCACTGTGTGACTTTAAAACTCCCACTTTTTTTCACCTGCAACACAAACATTTCAACATGTGTTGAACTGGGGAATCTAGCAATATCTATCTTTATAAAAATAAAGGAAAAATTTCAAACTATGGTAGAAGGTTCCATAAACGTTAGAGACCTACTAAGTAAAATCACCTGTCTTTGTGTAGTGAGAAAGACAATAACTAAGACATAGTCTCAATCTTATAAAAAGTAGACCACAAATATTTGTTCGCAGTGGCATCCCTTTAGTTTGGTTGGTGAAGATTAAAAAGGGCTGGAAGGTGAAAGGCTGAAGCATCATAATAACATGCTACATTTTACAGTCACATGGTACATAACCACTTTTGGGTCAATGACATATACAGGATCACATATACGATGGTGGTCCCATAAAATTAGTACCATATAGCCTAGGGGTGTAGTAGGCTATACCATCTAGGTTTGTGTAAGCATATTCTATGATGTTTGCACAACGATGAAATCACCTAACAATGCATTTCTCAGAATATTTCCCTGTTGTTAAGTGATGCATGACCATAGAGCATCTAGGGTCTTCACTGAGCTTCATCCTGGACTATCTAATTTTATCCTCACTCCAATTGTGAGAGATGGGTAAAGCAGAAATAATTGTACCTATTTTATAGATGAGGAAACTGGAGCGAAAAAGAAAAGAAAGAAATGAAATTCATTTAGAGTCACAGCATGCCAAGGATTACTCAGTTACTCACCTAGATAGAGGACTGATCAAATTAGAAGTCGGGTCTCCAGATTGAGCTCATCACCACACCACACTGCCTAGGTTTGATGCTTGTTACCATTAGATCTCGGTAAGTGTAGCTGTGGTGGTCGTACTTTTGTTTAGTTTTGTTCGTTTTAACAGGAAACTCAGGTCATTCCTTCTTTCTCACTTTGCTAATCTCACCAGGGAGTATCCCTCAGAAGCTCTTTTGGGAAAGGCCATTGGAATAAGTCAATGTTCTCTCCATTCCACAAAGGATTGCTGCTTCTGCTTCCCTCCTTAGTTGATTGGAAATTGTAAAATTCCCCCATACCTTATATGTATCCCCCTCCTTCACATTGCACACAGTTGGTCACTATATTAGTCAAGATAACAAATACTAACCACCGCAATAGAAAAAAAAAAACAAAAAACCAAAAGCTCAATGGTTTGCCACAACAACAATTTCTTTTACTCTCACACAAGGTTGGCTGAGTTAGAAAGAGCTTTGCTCCATTTGATGTCTCAGAGATCCAGGTTTCTCCTAACTCATGACGTTAGTATTTAAGATAACTATTTCCAAGGTGACCACTTTAAAGGAAGAGAGAGGGCAAAGAGATGGCACACAAGCTCTTAAATTCTTTGTCTCAGAAGTAACAAGTTTCATTACATTTCCTCTTTTGTTCTTTAGTTAGAACCAGTCCCCCTACCCTGGCTAATTGCAAGGGGGTAGTTAGTCGGGTCTTCCCATGGGCTTAAGGAGGGGATACTAGATATGGGATAGTGCCAAAGGTCTTACTACATCTACTTTCCTGAGTTCTTTTCCAAAGTTTTTCGTTCTTCTGATTATATTAGTAAATGCCATATAGGAGCTAATATGTCTTTGAGATATTTTTAAATAAGGAGACTTTGTCCCTTTTTTATTCTGATTGACAGAATCTATCAGAGAGAAATAGGAGACCAGAATGAAAAGTCATTTGAAAAAGCAAGCAATTGAATTTCCTTTAGTGCACGTAGTCCGAAACCTTCAAGATGCAATCGCTAGGCAATCCTTTAACCTGAGCAGCTTTCTCAATGACCTCTGTATTAATTAGGTAATTTTAGTGGCTGTTACAAATAATAATCCCTGCCCCCAACTAGTGTCTTAACACAGTAAAACTTTATTCCTATTTTATTTAACAATGAAGGTATTATTTATCAGGAGATGGCTTTCCTCCACGTATAATTTTCAGACCCTGGGCTCCCCACTTTTTTTGGCTCCATCATCCCTCTAAGATCTTTGAGTCTTTTACATCTTGAGAGAAAAAGAGAAAGAAAGGATAAAAGTTAGGCTCACTGTTTAAAAGACTAGCCCCCAGAAATAACACATGCATTTCCACTGAAGGGTTGAGAACTAGCCACATGGCCCCATCTAGATGAAGGACGCTGGGGAATGTAGTGTCTAGCTGGGCAGCCACTTCCCAGCAGCAACTCAATCCTGCAGAAGAGGAGGAAGCATAAATTTTTGGTGGATTGGTAGGCATCTCTGCCACAGCATCCAAAACACAAACCCGTACAACTATTGTCTAATAGTTAATAATAACTATCAAATAGTGAATATATTGTCGATTCATATTTAACACTCAAAATATGATAGGATCTACACAAAACCGATCCCTGACAGAAACTACATCCTTGAAGAGCTTACTTTCTAAGGGAAGATGACATACACAACACAGATGTAATTTTTACCAAGGCAGTGCAGCTCAGTGGAAGGAGAAGTTGTAACAGTACTGGCTCTTGGGCTCACTCACTTTATGATCATGTTCAGACAGTTGCATTCTTCTAGGTTTGTGAGATACCCACCAAGTAATCTCACCAATGTCTTTTAACCCTGTTTCAAAACCTGTTTGCTTCTTCAGCTATGAATTAGTCTACAAATCATATATGACAGCACAAACACATAGCAATTACCCAATGATCCCTGTATTTGATAAATTAATAGTAATTCTTTAACTTTTTAAACTGTGCTGAATCTAAGCAAGTGAGAAATTTTCTCCCACATTTGCACTGACCCAAAAGTTATAAGATGGTTGTCAGGCGCTAAATGATTTCATGTGGTAATTCACATGTGACGTCTGAAAACAGGGAATGTGGGCTTAGCCAACTCTTCACCTCCAGCTCCTGGTATATAGAAGGCCCTCATAGATGTTTGTTGAAGCGAATTGAGTAAATTCTTGTGGAAATCATGTTGAATCGGTGAGATGTAGTAAGTGAGGTTACCGTAGGGATGTGTGTGAGATTCTTTCTAATTCAATATTTTTATTAATGTGTTGGGGAAGATGCAGATCTCAAAACATGTTCATAAAATTTTAAGATGATTCTAGCTTGGGAGGGGTACCAAACACCAGGGACCCCAGAAATATAATCCAAAGAAGTTAGAGCTGTCTACATAAAAAGAAACTTGGCCTTCGAAAATGTAAATGACTGAATGTGGAAGAAATGGTATGAATATTTCCCAGGCAGGGGAATAAAAGAAATGTGGAGTCTAAAGATGATAATAATTTGCAAATTAGATCTGTGTTTAATGTGATATGGCTGTAAACAGAGCCAGAGTTGTTTTGGCCTGAATTTGGGGAGCTTCATGTAATAAACGGGCCAGGAAATTAGTTGTCTTTCTGTGAAATGCTGAAGATTTCTAAATTTGAAGCATCCTAATTTTATCCCATATCACTAGAAATAAGAGCTAAAATGTGAATTCAGCAACCACAAATATGAGTAGGAATAAGACCAATTATTAATAATAGTTTTTATAGGTTGAGTAGATTGGGTACCTACTATTAACTTCCTTAGCTGCTTTACTGGCACAAATGCCGTAAATATAACTTACTACAGTGCCTGTATAATCTGACTCAATTCTCAGAACCACCTTTCAGGTGGATATTTTTCCCCATTTTACTCACGAAGACAAGAGGCCCAAAGAATTCAAGTAATTTGTTTGTCAATCTGGCTTATCAGTCCAAATGTTGCTCTGCTTCCAAATTCCATACTTAGATGAGAACAAAGGAAATAATAATGTATCGTTTAGCTAAGAATGTTACAAAATATGGTCTTTAGCCAGCATGGGCCATGCAGGTTTATGAGACAAAACAGTCATGAAACTGTACTATATGTTGTACCATGATATCCACTTTCTCTAGACTCAGGAACCTCTCCCTCTTGACCACACTGTTGAGACGGGATTGAAGAGCATTCACCCCCACTCTGCATGTTTCCCATCTCAAATGGAAAAGACCTTTCTACCTGCTTGCCACTATACTGGAAGGGGAGGGAAATAGCACAGAATGTAGGTTCCAGCATCAAACTGACACTGATTTTATCCATGTTCCTCCACTTGTTGGCTGTATAATCGTGCACAGAAAGGTTGGTCTATCTCTTTGGACTCATTTTCCTTAATAAAATGGGATTAATAGCACCTATCTCTTAGAGTGGCTAATGAAAAAGAAATGAGATAATGCCTAGGACACAGTAAGTGCTCAGAAAACAGGAGCTATTATTATTAACTGAGTGATGAGTATTACACATATTCCCACAGGCCAATACCAATGGTTCCATTTGGAAATCCGATTGGGAGTTTCATAGGCAGGACGGCAATGATGTCAGGCATTCCTTCACTGCACAGTCCACACTGTCAGGTTGACCTTTGTCTCTTTCCCTTTCTTTCCTCCATCTTGTCCTTGACCCTACCCCTCACACTTTTCAATTATTTACATATGAATCTACCCAGTGATTCACACCTCTTGCTCATGAGGACAAGAAAAAAGGCCTATTCAACTTTTTATGCCATGACATCAACAGAGTGCTTTGCTAGTAGCAAGAATTAAACAAGTAATTGATAGATAAAATTAGGAGACTCTTGCAAACAACAACAAAAACCGCCCCCCTCAATTTTACAAAAGAAAAATTAACAGTTACAAAGCACAAATTTTATTCATTTGTTTCATAATTATGCTTCAGATTTGAGAATCAAGGCACTGACTGATATATCAAATACCCTAATTACTTTTAATACAGAATGAAATCTTCAATAATTTAATAAAGAATGCATACAAGGGAGACAGTAGAGTTTAACAGCTATTGAATTTGATTAAGCCTTAGACAAAAATCATGTTCAGATCAAAGGAATTTTCTCTGAAAGAATAAAAAGGTTAAGAAAAGGGGAGGAGGAGGTATTTGAGAAGCACTGGTAAATTCGGAAGCTATCCAAAACAGTCTGCTTTCTTTTAAGAAACTATCAAAATTTGTAACATTACATACATACATGAAATCAATACATAACTAAAATGGACAGAACACTTAAAGTCTCCATTTTCTTCACAAATGTTTTTGTTGCACGGCTCTTTTGATGTCCTTTACACTACAGTGAGTGAAACTTCTTTATGGAATGTAGGTGTCTAGCAATGGGAGAGGAAAGAAATAGAGCTTACAGTAAGACACGAGCGGAATGTACAGTTGTGTGAGCATGCACACACATAATCACCCACACGCGGGATTAAACGCTTAGTTTAGGTCAAATTGTTCACTCTCTATATTGACTTGGTGGATTGAACTGGGCTTTCCATTATTATAATGAAAGCCACTGCATGATGCATTAACTTCAATGGAAAAAGAAATGTTATGATATGTGAATATGATAATCATCAGAATGTTCTGGGCAAAGATCAGAAAACAAGATGGTTCTAAAAGCCAGTCATTAACATTAACACATACTGATGAACTGTCTTTAATAGGTTATGAGGAATTTGGGGTCAAAAAATACTTTGTAAGGAGAATGTGTTAAATACATGTGCACGAGATAGGGGACCTGTAATATATTTGAGACTCTGGTTTTATTAAACTGCTTTTTACTCCTTCCTTCTCTGGATCGCTGTAGATATAAATCTTCATTGCTTAATTGTAAAAAGGTCTTCTCCTACAGGTCCAGACAGAGCGACACCATTTAGGAGGCATTTAAGAAGTCTGTAAAAGGAGAGAACACCCATCTGAAAGCAGTAATATCTAGTCAATGAAGAGGGTGTGCTTTATTCGGATGAGTTGCAGAACCAAATTTTTAAAATTTAGGCTATTATTAATATCATATAAATTTAGTTAAAAGTAGGAGAAAGAGAGATTAAGCCCAAACTCTCACTTCAACTATTGCTATAGACTCTTCCTAACCTACATTATTTATAAGAATCCTGCTCTCAGACACTACATTCTAGGAAATAACTCGATGCCTTCCTACTGTGACTTTGCTACACTTAAAATGATTGATAACTAAATTGTAAGTATGAAACACATGAATTCTCTGAAAAAGAATACCTTTGGAACAATAGAGGTATTTTAGTAATATGATGTTTTTGGTAAAATGTCAACAAATAAGTCTAATATTATGATGAGATGTACAGAGATGGAGCAATTTATTTCTGGAGTCAATTTTCAATTGGTTAAGGTGAAGTATAAAATTGTCATTGTGGCAGAGATAGTAGCTCTAGCATCATTATACACATGTTGATATGTCCAGTGGTCCTATAATCACTTTTGCCTGTCAGTGTGAGGCAAATTTGTTGGTAACTTTAAAATTTCCAAGTTAAGGTAAGCATTAATTATCTTTAGCTCTCTAGCAGAGAGAGACTACAAAGCTATAGCTTCTCTTCATTCATTTATTCATTTGTTTGTCATTGCATTCATATATTTATGTATTCACCACAGACCTTTTTGGACATCTTATTTGCACAGCACATCTCAGCAATGGGGAGATTTTAAGATAATTAAGTCAAGGTTTGTCGACGCTCATCTCTTTTATAAACTGATAAGAAGACACGCACAGGCATGGTTGTGAGGTTCCATGACCCAAGACTCAATGAGTTTCTTAGATAGACATCGGGAAACACTATAACATGGAAAACGCCACTGGGATAAACAGGCTTACCATGGAAAATGTCCCTGGGAGTAATAGCTTTCCTTTTGTATAGGCTGTACGAGTATCTGCTTCAAGGTCACAAACCAAAATCACATTGAAGTTGGCCCATACCTGCATGGTTCACTGAATTTCTTGTCCCAACCCATCAAGAACTCTGCATCACCATGGATTCACCTGGTTTTCAGCCTTGTGGTTCAACTTCCCTTTGCCTTCTCACTCGGACCCAACATTTGACACCATCTTTCAAGCTATTACGATTGCTTCTTTCTTTAACTTCAGTTCAAATTCTCACTCTGGCTACTCTATCCTTCCCTGTCCTACCTCATCCCTGAAACCCCCAACTTTATCACATCCCTATATGAGCAGCAGTGCCTCAACGAATTCCATGCCTCTAGAAGTGAGACAAAAACACTCACGACCCTAATGAAAATATAAAGGAAAAAGGAGATTAGACACAAACCACTAAATAACCCTTATTACATTAAATTGAAATAAATTCTATAAGAAAACATATGCAATTGATTCTTCAAGTTTTAAATTCCCAGGACTGTTTCCTAGATTTGATTGGGGGACACGCTTGCTCTGCAGCATAAATGAGAATATCTGTTTCTAAGTTGCTATCACTTGAAGAGGGACTCCTGGAGATGGCTCATCTTGGGAGACCACAGTTTTATTATAAGACCAGAAAAATCCCTGGAAATTGCCAGATTATTTAAAGCAAGCTCAGAATTATTACCATCATTCATATGCTCTGAATCGAAATGTCACTTTATTAATACTTTCTATATATTGACATATAAAATATGGCACTCAGAGTAATCTACTCAACAAAGATTTTAATGTCTGCTCTCCCCTTAAGCATCTCAGAATTTTACAGGAAAAGAGTCAATCGACTGACTAAAGGAAAGAAATACTCCCAGTGACTTTATTCTAAACTCTGATGAAAGCCGAATTTATTGACAGTTGTGACTGTCAGAGTTTAAAAATCAGTTAGAATTACGTTTACTTGCATGTGACATAAAAACTCAAAATAATAGTTCTTAATATACAAAATAGAAAGTTATTTTCTTTCTCATGTAATAAAACCCAGAACCACATGCAGGACTGCTGTGGTGGTTCCATGGTGTCAGGAATGTAGGTTTTTTCCACCTTACTCTTTCATCCTCTTAGCATGGGGCCACAAATCTAAAAGTATAAAATCTCTGCTCTAGCTCCTGCCATTTCATCTGTATTCCAGTAGCAGGAAGGAAAAAGGGACAAAAGAGGGCATGGCAATTCCTCCCTTTAAAGTTCCACACTCTAACTTACTTCTAATTGGCTAAAACTCAGTCACATGACCACATCTTGCTTCAAGTGAGGCTGAGAAATGTAGTTCTTTGGCAGAGAAATTTACTGCCCTGAAATAAATTTTTTTTTATTGTGGTAACATTGGTTTATAACATTATACAAATTTTGGGTTTAGATCATTGTATTTCAATTTCTGTGTAGATTATATCATGTTCACCACCACCCAAAGACTAATTACAATCCATCCCCACACACATGTACCTAGTCACCCCTTTCACCCTCCTCTCTTCCCCCTTTCCCTCTGATAACCACCAATCCAATCTCTATCTCTGTGTGTTTGTTTGTTGTTGTTTTTATCTTCATTTTATTAGTGAGATCATATCATATTTGACTTTCTCCCTCTGGCTTATTTTGCTTAGCATAATACCCTCAAGGTCCATCCATTTTGTCACAAATGACAACATTTCATCCTTTTTTATGGCTGAATAGTATTCAATTGTGTATATATACCACATATTCTTTATCCATTCATCCCTTGGTGGGCAACTAGGTCACTTTCAAGTCTTGGATATTGTGACTAATGCTGCAATGAACATAGGGGTGCATACATCTTTGTGCATTTGTGTTTTCACATTCTATGAATAAACATCCAGCAGTGGAATAGCTGATCTATTCTTAATTTTTTGAGGAATCTCCATAGTGTTTTCCATAGTGGCTGCACCAGTCTGCACTCCCACCAGCAGTGTATGAGATTTTCCTTTTCTCCACATCCTGTCCAACATTTGTTAATTATAACAATTCTGATGGGCATGAGGTGATATCTCATTGTAGTTTTGATTTACATTTCCCTGATAATTAGTGAAGTTGAACATGTTTTCATGCGCCTGTTAGCCATCTATATATCTTCTTTGATGAAATGTCTGTTTAGATCTTTTGCCCATTTTTTAATTGGATTGTTAGTTTTTTTGTTGTTCAGATTTATGGGTTCTTTATATATTTTGGATGTTAACCCCTTATCAAATACATGGTTTGCAAATATTTTCTCCCAGTTGTTACATTGTCTTTTTGTTTTGTTGATGGTTTCCTTTGCTGTGCAGGAGCTTTTTAGTTTGATGTAGTCCCATTTATTTTTTCTACTGTTTCCCTTGCCCAGTCAGACACGGTACTTGAAAATATGCTGCTAAGACCAATGTCGAAGAGCGTACTGCCTGTGTTTCCTTCTAGAAGTTTTGTGGTTTCAGGTCTTACATTCAACATTTTAATTCATTTTGAGTTATCTGTGTATGGTATAAGATAATGGTCTACTTTCATTATTTGCGTGTGGCTATTCAGTTTTCTCAGCACCATTTATTGAAGAGACTTTCCTTTCTCCATTGTATGTTCTTGGCTCCCTTGTCGAAAATTAGCTGTCCGTAAACGTGTGGGTTTATCTCTGGGCTCTTGATTCTATTCCATTGATCTGTGTGTCTGTTTTGTGCCAGTACCATGCTGTTTTGGTTACAATAGCTTTGTATTACATTTTGGAACCAGGGAGTGTGATACCTCCAGCTTTGTTCTTTTTTCTCAGGATTCCTTTGGCTATTTGGGGTCTTTTGTTGTTCCATATAAATCTTAGCATTCTTTGTTCTATTTCCATGAAAAATGTTCTTGGAACTTTGATGAGGATTGTATTGAATATGTAGATTTAGGAAGTATGGACATTGAACTATACTAATTCTTCCAATCCAAGAACACAGAATATCCATTTCTTTGTGTCTTCCTCAATTTCTTTCAATAATGTTTTATAGTTTTCAGTGTATGAGTCTTTCACCTCTTTGGTTAAGTTTATTCCTAGGTATCTTATTTTTTTTGTTGCAGTGGTAAATGAGATTAAATTCTTAATTTCTATTTCTGCTACTTCATTGTTAGTGTATGGAAACACAACTTATTTTCGTACGTTAAGTTTGTAACCTGCAACTTTACTGTATTCATATATTATTTCTAAAAGATTTTTAGTGGATTCTTTAGGGTGTTCTATATATAAAATACTATCATCTGGAAATAGTGAAAGTTTCACTTCTTCCTTTCCAATTTGGATTCCCTTTATTTCTTTTTCTTGCCTGATTGCCCTGGCTAGGACTTCCAATACTATGTTAAATAAGAGTGGTGAAAGTGGGCATCCTTGTCTGTTTCCTGTTCTTAGCGGGATAGCTTTCAGTTTTTCTCCATTGAGAATGATATTTGCTGTGGGTTTGTCATATATAGCCTTTATTATGTTGAGGTACTTCCCTTCTTTACCCATTTTATTCAGAGGTTTTATCCTAAATGGATACTGTATCTTGTCAAATGTTTTCTCTGCATCTATTAAGATGATCATGTGACTTTTATTCTTTATTTTCTTAATGTGGTGTATCACATTGATTTGTGGATGTTGAACCATCCCTGCATCTCTGGAATAAATCCCACTTGATCATAGAGCATGATCTTTTTAATGCATTGTTGTATTCTATTTGCTAATATTTTGTTAAAGACTTTTGCATCAATGTTCATCAGTGATATTGGCCTATAATTTTCCTTTTTTGTGTTGTCCTTGTCTGGTTTTGGTTTCAGGGTAATGTTGGCTTCATAGAATGAGTTAGAAAGCTTTCCCTCATCCTCAACTTTTTGGAAGAGTTTGAGAAGGATAGGTATTAAGTCTTCTTTCAATGTTTGGTAGAATTCACCAGGGAAGCCATCTTGTCCTGGGCTCTTATTTTGGGGGATGTTTTTGATTACTGTTTCATCTTCTTACTGTGATTAGTTTATTCAAATTCTCTATTTCTTCTTGATTTAGTTTTGAAAGGTTGTATGATTCTAAGAATTTATCTGTTTCTTCTAGATTGTCCAGTTTGTTGGCATATAGCTTTTTGTAGTATTCTCTTATAATCTTTTGTATTTCTGAGGTGTCTGTTGTAATTTCTCCTCTTTCATTTCTGATTTTATTTATTTGAGCCTTCTCTCTTTTTTTTCTTGGTGAATCTAGCTATAGGTTTTTCGATTTTGTTTATCTTTTCAAAGAACCATCTCTTAGTTTCATTGTTTTTTTCTATTGATTTTTAGTCGCTATTTTATTTATTTCTTCTCTGATTTTTTATTATTTCTTTCCTTCTACTGATTTTCGGCTTTGTTTGTTCTTCCTTTTCCAGTTTCTTTAGGTGCACTGTTAGATTGTTTATTTGGGATTGTTCTTGTTTGTTGAGGTAGGTCTTTATTGCTATAAACTTCCCTCTTAGAACCACTTTTGCTGTATCCATAAATTTTGGCATGTTGTATTTTCATTTTCATTTGTTTCCCGGTATTTTTTCACTTTTCCTTTGATTTCTTCATTGACCCAATCATTGTTCAGTAGCATTTTGTTTAATCACCACTTATAAAGATGCTTAGTAGTGTCTAAATCTTCTTAAATTTATTGAGACTGCTTTGTGGCCTAAAATGTGATCAGTCCTGGAGAATGTTCCATGTGCATTTGAAAAGAATTCTGTGGTTTTTGGATGGAAAGTTCTGTACGTATCTACTCAGTCCATTTGGTCTAATGTGTCATTTAAGGCCAATGTTTTCTTATTGATCTTCTGTTTGGATTATTTATCCATTGCTGTAAGTGGAATGTTAAAGTCCCTTACTTTTATTGTGTTATTATTTCCCCTTTTATGTCTGTTGGTAATTTCTTTATATATTTCAGTGCTCCTATGTTGGATGCATAGATATTTACAAGTGTTATATCCTCTTATTGGATTGTTCCCTTTATCATTATGTAATGCCCTTCTTTGTCTCTTGTTACAGTTTTTGTTTTAAAGTCTATTTTGTCTGATTTAGGTATTGCTACCCTAGCTTTCTTTTCATGGCCATTTGCATGGAGTATCTTTCTCCATTTCTTCACTTTGTGTTTGTGAGCATCTTTAGATCTGAAGTGTGTCTCTTGTATGCAGCATATATATGGGTCTTGTTTTCTTATCTAATAGGCCACCCTATGCCTTTTGATTGAAGCATTTAGTCCATTGACATTTGAAGTAGCTCTTGAAAAGAATACAGTTATTGCCATTTTCTTGCTTTTTTTCTGGCTATTTTAGTAGCTCTTCTTTGTTCCTTTCTTCTTTTTTTGCTCTCTTCCCCTGTGGTTTGATGGTTTTCTCTTAATTTTTGGTGTATTTATTATAGGTTTCTGGTTTGTGATTGCTTTGTTCGTATATATAAAAACCTACATATACAGCCATCTATATTAAGTTGATGGTCTCTAAAAGCTCTACTCTTTTACTCCTCTCCTCCCACATTTTATGTTTTTGATATATCTAACCTCTTTTTTGTGTGTGAACATGTATCCATTACCCTCTTATGATAGAAAGTTTAGTACTTTTGTCATTTGACCTTCACATTAGCTTCATAGGTGGTTGATCTGCTATCTTTGCTGAATATTTGTCTTTACCAGTGATTTTACTGCTTTTTTCTTTTTTGATAATTTTCTTATTCCTATTTGTGGTCTTCTCTTTTCCACTTAAATAAGTCTCTTTAGCATTTCTTGTAAGTCTTGTTTCTTGGTGATAATTTCCTTTAGTTTTTGCTTGTCTGGGAAACTCTTTATCTCTCCTTCCATTCTGACTGATAATCTTGCTGGGTAGAGTATTCTTGGCTGTAGTTTTTTTTTCATTTCAGCACTTTGAATATACCATGCCACTCCCTTATAGCTTGTAAGGTTTCTTCTGAGAAGTCAGCTGACAGCCTTATGGGATTTCCTTTGTATGTAACTTGTTGCCTTTCTCTTTCAGCTTTCAGGATTCTTTCTTTATCTTTAATTCTTGACATTTTAATTAAAATGTGTCTTCATGTGGACTTCTTTGGGTTTATCTTGTTTAGTACTCTCTGTGCTTCTTGTACCTGGATGCCTGTTTCCTTCCTTAGGTTAGGAAACTTTTCAGCAATTATTTCTTCAATGTACTGTCTGTCCCTTTGTCTCTCTCCTCCTTCCAGGACACCTGCAATAAGGATGTTAGTATGCTTGATGTTGTCCCAGATGTTCCTTAGACTGTCCTCGTTCTTTTTAATTATTTTTTCTTTTATCTGTTCAGCTTGAGTGATTTCCTCTAGTCTTTTGTCCAGCTTGCTGATCTGTTCTTCTGTATCATTTACTCTGTTTTTGAGTCCCTCTAGCTAATTTTTAATTTTCAGTGTTGTATTCTTCATTTCTGATTGGTGCTTTGTTATACTTTCCAATTCTTTGTTGAAGCACTCACTGAGTTCATCTGGTCTTCTCCCAAAATCAGTGAGCATCCTTATGACTCTTATTTTGTACTCTCTGTCAGGCAGATTGTTATCTCTGTATGTTTAGTTCTTTTGCTAGGGTTTTGTCCTGTTTCCTTACTTGGAACATATTCCTTTGTCTCCTCATTTTGCCTCTTCCTCTGTGCTTATATGTATGTATTAGGTAGGTCAGCTATGTCTTCCAATCTTGGAGAGATGGCCTCATTTAAGGTATGTCTTATGAGGCCCAGCAGTGTGCGTCCCTCTTATCACCAGTTCCAAACATTCTAGAAGTGTCCCCTGTGTGGGTTATGTGTGTCCTTCTATTGTGACAGACTTGCTCTTGCTGCAGGTACCTGGCCAGTCAGTTGTAATGCTCAGTTGTATGTGGCTGCTATGGACACTTTAGTCACTTTGTTGGAGTGAGGAGCCCCAACACATTTGGCTGCAAAGTCTAATAGCGCATTCTTGTTGTAGTTTTTCTGCTAAGTGAGTAGGCCCACAGTATGGCTGGTTGCTAGGCTCAGGGCCTTATAATTGCTGTATGCCTCTGGCCTGCAAGGCTGTTGTCAGCTCTCTCAGGATTGCAGCTGAGTAGGACCAGCCCCAGGCATGGGATCACCCAATTGTTTCAGACTTTGGAAGGTGGGGCTGATCCTCTATATGGCTGTTTGAGAAGCACAAGTCTGCTGCAGCTGACAAGCTCCACTGCCTTTAGGGCCATACACCCCATCAACACAGTGTTGCCCCTTGAGTGTTCCCTGACCCACTGAAGCAGACCCACTTGCCCCCCTGCAGAGGTCCACACACTTCACCAACACACATTCACCCCTTGCACATGCCCTACTCTGCAGAGGCAGACTCACTCACCTCACTGCAGAGTTTCCAGGCACCCTGCCTTTGTATGCCCACAAGTTGCCTGAGGGCTTGCTGTTGGGTGGGACCAGTCCCTAGAGCAGGCTGCCTGCCCTGGCTGAGCTGGACTGAATGGGTGCTCTAGTGCGTGGGGCAGACCCCTGGGCTAACCAACCACAGGAAGAATTCTAATAGTGTCTGCCAGCATCTGTGTCAACATGTCTGTACGAGGTCAAAAGACTGGCTGCTGCCAATGTCTCAGTCCCTGGAGAGTTCTCACCTCTCACCAAGATGCACACAGAGCCTATCAAATGGGTCTATTTTCACCAAAGGACTGTGCACATTTCTTTCTGATGATTTTAGGTTGCCTTCCAAAACAGGTGAATTTGTGTGTGGGCCCTTCAAGAGCAGGCTTTTCTTCCCTTATTTTCCATAGCTTTTCTAAGGGTATTCCCCATTGTAGTTAATAGCCCATAAACCCAGATATTATGACCTTTGTCTTGGTTGTGCTGAGTCCAAAAGCTGCTTATTATGGTAACGTTCCCCTGCTCAGATCCCCTGCTCCTCCAAGGAAGGTTTCTCTTAGGATTTCTCTGGCCAGCTGTGAAGTGCCGCGACTCCAAGCTGGCTTTTTTCTCTCCAGAAAGTATTTTCTGCCTCTTCCACCTCAGTCAGCACCGCCTCTTATGGCTCTTTTCATCCAGTTCTCTCTCAAGTGTAATTGTTGCAAGAGTTGTAAATTTGTTGTGTGCATGGGAGGAGGTGAGTTCAAAGCCTGCCTATGCTGCCATCTTGACACCGTCTCTTGTACATGTGATCTTTTAGGTTTTTTTCCTTTACTAAAGAAGAAGAGGAATGGTTGTGGGAGCAAGTAATCAGAAGTCGGTGCCCCAGGGGATGGTTCTCTTACTGCTCTCTCATTGGCATTTCCCTTATATTGTTTAACAGTACAACAATCACTATGTTATAACTTCATAGAAATCACGGCAGATATACTCCATGTAGCCAAAATTCCTTAGCTTCTTATTTATTGGAAAAGTCTAATTATGGTCCTCAGACCTAGGAAGAATTTTTTCTTTATTAAGCAAAAAATAAATGAGTATCATAAACAAGACAGTTCCGAGCAAGTTGACAAAAGGCTTCCTTCTGGTCACGCAGACCTGAACCAGGTTTAGTGAGCCAGGTGTGAACGGGATTTCAGATCTCACTTGCCCCTCCTTGCGGGACACACAACCTATACAACTGTGCATGCTGGCTCTGGCAGGAGTCTCACTCTTTCATAACTGGATGAAAATAAAACAGTCAGCCACACTGCTTTGTACTCATCTAACATTATCAGGAGCTGTCTGCTTCTGGGTTACTGGATGACTTAGCACACTGAGGCCACAGTTATAAGTGAAGGCAGCAGGGAAGAGAACCACTGGGCTTTGTTCTGGTCTTCCCTTTACCTCAGTGTTCCTTTACTGCTCTTTCTCCCTCCTCTACCCCCATATTCTGTGAGTCATAATGTTTTATGTATTCTCTTTCCTTCACATCTCTCAAACAGGTCCACTTCTCCCCAGTTCCACTCTATCTCTCTAAAGTAAGACAACAAAGAACTATCTGGCCCAAATATCAACAGTACTAAGATTGAGAAACTCTGGTTAGGATCTCACCTGCACTGTTGCAACAGATTTCTGCCTGGTCTCCCTGCCTCCAGGTCCCCTTCTATCAAATCCACCCTATGATACTGTCAGAGTAACCTTTCTAAACAAACGCATGTCCAAACTCACTGTCTTAAAATCTTAGAGCAGCTCCTCATTGCCTTAAGGTCAACATCAAACTTTAACATGGTATTTGGGGCACTTAATGCTATGTTTCTTCATACTCAGCTGTGTCAGAGTCACCCTCAATGTCCTATTTTTACCAGGGTCTCCCCAAAAAGCTGTACTCTCTGACTTCCACGTTCAGAAGACCCTCACTTCTTCCCCTCACTGGCTCAGGTTAACTCCTATTTGTCAATGCCTCCTTCTATCTGGATCCTTCTCCCCAGTCTGAACCGTTTCCTTCCTCTGGATTTCTGTAGCACCTTGTCCATTCCTTTGTTATAGCATTTATTACAAAATGTATTTTTATATTATTGTCTATTCAATGTCTGTCTTCCTGACTTGCCTGTAATATTCTTGAGAGTAGGACTAGGTTTTATTTGCCTTTGCATTTGCCTATATTCTTTATCACAGCTTTGGACACGATCAATAATCAACAAATATTTATTGGCTGAATAAATAATCAAGCCATCCTGTAAGTAACTACCACTGGTCATGAGGAGACCAGCAAAGTGATAGATGATGATACCCTCTCCTACTAAAATTTATCCCTATTCCTGTGTTCCCTATCATAGTGAATCTATCCTGCTTTATAAACCAGAAACTCAGCAGCTGTTTTTGATATCACCTCTCTTTCACTGAGAATCAATCCGTCAACCAGTTGTTAGATTTTACTTCATAGATGTTTCTCAAATCCGTCCACTTTTTAAATCTTTACTACTTTCACCACCTAAGCCCAGTTACAACTGTTTCTCTCTTGGTCTACAATAGTCCTTGAACTGGTCTACCACAGTAGCCCTACTCTGCCTCCTCCGTTGCTTTACAACCTCCCATCCTTCCAATATGTTTTCCCCATTGCTCTTTAATGACCTGTAAGGCCCTTCATGGCCTGGGCTCCAGCCAGCATCTCACCCTGCCACATTCCCCTTGCTGTCTTCAGTCCCTGGCTTTCCTTTGGTCCTTTGTGCTCACTACAGTTTCTACCACCACAGGACCTTTGCATATGCTGTTCTCTATGCCTGGAGTATTCTTCATTCCCCATGTTGCATATTAACTGTGATTCATTCTTTAGGTCTTCTTTCAAGCTATGCTTTCCTAGAACAGGCTTCTCTGACCTCTAAAATTAGACGGAATTTCCTTAATATATGCTCTCATTTTCCCATGTGGTGCTCTTTCATAACACTTTCAAGGTGGCAATTTTTGTTCGTGTGATGTTTGATTAATATCTACTATATTCAGAGGACTATAGGAGTGGAGATCATGCTGGTTCATGCTCACCGTTGTGAGCCTGTCCCAATAGATGCTCGAGAAATACATGCTGAGAAAAAGAAGGAAGGAAGGAAGGAGAAAAGGAAGGTAAAAAGGAAGGAGAAAGAAAAGGAGGGAGGGAAGAAGGAAGGGAAGAAGGAAGGAAAGAAGGAAAAAAAAGGGCAGGAGGAAAGGAGGAAAGAAGACATATTTTACGTATCTTTGTTTTCTCTGCAGTACCTAGCACAATGCCTTGGACTGAGAAGGGTCACAAGGTTTTTTGAATGCAAGGACAGTAGTATTATAATGAACTGTGCGGATTGGCATTGGGAAACCAAATTTATTCCACTCTTCTAGATGTACCACTAAACCTGCTGAGCTGTCCATTTTGGAATAGTTCTTACTTAGTGAACCAGTTTAGTATTAGTGGAGTGACATCCTAGTGCCAGAACTGAAGTTCTTGCTTCTTGCCTTGCTACTGACATATTGCTCATTACATAAATTAACCACTGAAAATTTATGTCAACCTTTCAAAAAGTGAATTCATTGTTGCAAAATTTGTGATTGGGAAGACGTGGAGGTAGTTTAATGTCTCATTAAGATTCAGAACCACTGTCATTAAATAACGGAAAAAACATACTGAAAAGAAAGAGTCTGCGATCCATACAGGTGAATAAAAAGAGTTGAAGAAAGTGCTCTGTAGGCTCCACGGAAGTGGGAGAAAATTCTAGCGGCTCTGTTTTTAACGCAGTGCTCCCATAGACCTCTGACTGGCCTCTGATCACTGTCCAAATCTAAAGCTTTCAGACTGCCCTGAAGACTGTGTTCAGAAAAAGGGGTTTCCTCTACAGCACCTAACACATAGTTAGGTGTTGGACGCAGCAAGGTTCACAGCGGTTTTTGAATGCAAGGGCAGTAGAGACCGGACTGTGGGGTTGCTGCGATGTGTAGCATGACTTATCATTGCTCTTGAATTGTTTCTTCACATCCTCATAGTAACTGGCCGAGCAAAGAAGGGAGAGGATTACACTCCGTTTTTGTTGTGGCTCGTTCAAGATCACAGACTTGCAGTTTCCTTTGTCTTCTGCCTCCTGGCTGAGTTGCTCTATCACTATCTTTCACACTGTCTCTTTTAGGCTAGAGCTCACCACCTCCTGATTCTCTTCCTGAAAAATAGCCATCTTCTTGGACCCTGCCGCTTAAAGCCCAGCACACAGCTGCCTTGTTTTGTGCTGAACTCTTGGAATCTCCCTGGGCCCGCTTAGTTTTGGAATATCTTCCAGCCTTCCACTTGCCTGCCGGGAATATCCCCAGGCCCCTCCTTAGGTTCCCACCACAACAATGTGAATATACACAACCCTACCAAACTGTGTACACTTAAAAGTGGTTAGAATGGTAAATTTTATTTTATTTTTTTAATTACAATGAAAAAAAGATTCAGTAAGCCCAGTCCATACTCAAGGCTCAACTTCTGAAAGGAGGGTAAAGAATGTGTAGATACATTTTTAAACCACTAAAACATGTTTTATATTTTTATTTTCAGAAGCAGTTCAGAAATATTTTCAAGTACACCAACCCACCTTAAGATTGACAAATAAAAGTAGGGTTCAAAATTAATTTTATAGCTTTTTTTAAAAAATCAAGTTTGGTTTCAAAGTAATTAAGTTAATTTAAAGAGCATCTTTTTCTAGTTAACAAAATTTAAGTGTTAATAATTTTTAAATGCTTTCATTGAAATTAAAAAAGAAGAGAATTAATATGGAGCTGATTTTTAACCCAATGGATGTATTTTTAAAATTAATTTAATCATATTTAAAGCCTTAAGTGAAATTATTTTATATATTTCAGGAAACTGCATTCACACATTTTAATTGGATTTGTCAAGAATAAGATGAGAGAAGAACAGAAGCAAAACCAGACTAAACTGGAATGTGGTAGAAAAGTAGACTTGATGGGGCCAGAAGTCGGTTGTAATGATTAGAGAGGTTGGTATTGGAGATACTTAGGTGGATAACGTGTATGTAAGACAAGGGACCATTCTAGTGTCATGAAGGTCATGGAATCCAGATTTCAAGTGGACGAAAGCAGTAGGCATGAGACAAGGGCTGTGGTCTGAAGGCATGGGCAATCTTTAGGTTAACCGTGTTGGCCTTGCTCTAGTTGACTGACTTCTTATCACATTTCTCCACATCCACTCAAGCTCTAACTCTTCTCTTTCGTTCATTCAGTCAGCAATTTTTCATTGAATACTGCTTTGTACCAGGCATTATGTTGGACCCTGTGGATAAAATTGCAAACCAAATAACTTAGTCTCTCAAGTATCTTACAGTTCTGTGGAAGGGGCAGAAAAATTATCATGTGTTTAGTGCTGTGAAAAATCAGAACAGGGTACTATGTGGTACACAGTGGCAAAGAATCTATGCTTGGAGGGACGTAGGAGGCTTCCCAGAGGAAGCGACCAATTCAGCCCTCATGTTTATTGGGGAAAGAATCAAGAATATTTAAGTTCCTGCACTTTTCACCCCAAATTGTAGCATTCATTAAGAACTCTCTGAGTTTCTCTGTGTCTTTGACTATTTAACACATGGAGTCCTCAGGCCTCTTCTCTTTTTCATCTACACTTGCTCTCTCAGTGATCTCATTCTCAAGACTTTAAATATCATCCAAATACTGAAACCTCCTAAATTAATATCTTTTTCCTGAACTCCAGACTCATATACCCAGTTGCTTATTTGGCATCACCACTTGGATACGTAGTAGCTCTTTCAAAAAATTAATATGTCCCAAACTGAGATCCCTATACGGTCCCCTGTCCCTCAGTCCCCACTTCTTTTCAATCTTACCCATCTCTGTAAATGGAAATTCCATTCTTCTAGTTGCTAACACCAAAAATACTGGAGTCATCCTTGGCTCCTCTCTCTCACAACTGACCTATTAGTTCTACCTTCAATATTTATCCAGAATGTGATCACTTCTCACCCTTTCCACTGCTAACACCTGAGTCTAAGCACTATCATCTCTCACGTGGATTATTGCAGTAGCCTCTTAAGTGGCCTTGTCCTCTACAGTTCATCCAAACATAGCAGCCAAGGGATCCTGCTCAAATATCATGCCACTCCTCAAAATGTCCAGTGCTTTCATATCCCACTGTGAAAGTAAAAGGCAAAGTCCTTAACATGATCTATAATTTCCTACATAATCTCATCTCTCCACCACCCCGTTACCTCTCTGACTTCCCCACCTTCAGGGATTTTTGTCTTTTGGGCTATATCCCTAATGGAGACAACAGTACCTGGCACATGACAAACGTACAATTAATATTTGTTGAGGAGTGACCTTCTCCCCTTTCCCACTCATGTTACAGACAATATCCTTCTCTCTAAGGCTAGTCCTCTGCAGCCTGACCTACTGCCTGCTGGTCTTGCTCAGATCCTTGCTCTCTTAAGAATCTCTTTTCATCTATGTTCTCCCCTGTCCAGTGATCCTGTGACCCCTACTCTGCTCAGGCTTTCCCCATCCTAATGTAAACAAGTAAGTAAATAAAGATCTTTTTCTCCTGGTTACTCTTTTAAGCAATCATTCTCTTTCTTCTCATTTTAGTCACTGCCAAACCACCCAGTAGATTTTTTTTTTAAGAAGAAGAAAGAAATCTATACCCCATGCTCCTATTTCCTAATCAGTTATTGTTCCTTCATAGTCTGACTCCTGTCATCATCGTGGTACTAAAGTTACTCTCTGAGGGTCACCATGACATGCCAAATCCAATAGCCTTTTCACAGTTCTTAATCTTCTCTTTCTCCTTGGAGAATTGGATGCAACTTTCAGTGATCTGGAGTGTTCTGAATGTCTAAAAAATAAATTTCAAAAATAATTAATTTTAGTTCACTTTCACTTTGTAAACAACAGTATGCCACAGAAATCCTTTAAGAGAGCACTCTTCCTTGGCTTCTGTGACATCTTTGTTCTCCTCCTAGTCCTACAACCTTCTCTTCTTTGCAGCCTCTAGAAAGAACCTTCTTTCTCAGTCCTCATTTTCTTTTTTCTAAATGCACTTGGTGCCCAAGCATCCCTCTTGGACTTTGTCATTTCTTTGTACACTTTCTCTTGGTAATTGTATATGCAAGCACTCTGCTTTCGGGTCTGACCTCTTTCCCAAATCTCCAGCACACATTTCTAACTTCCTCTATATCTCTGTCTGGGCATTCCACTGGTACCTCAAAGTCAAATATTTTCGACATTGATTTCGTGATCCTTCCCCAAACCTGTTCTCACTTTTTATTTGCTATTCATGATTAATAATACTTACCTTTCTTCCAGACAACTAAACCAGAAATCTTAGGATTAGCATTGATTCTTTCCTGCTTGAATATCTGGGGCCAACATTGTCTATTTTACTTTTATCATATTGTTCACAGCTGCCACCTCTTCTCCATTCACTCTGTCACTACTCTAGTTCTGATCTCTATTATGTTTCTCTGGCAAGATTGTAAAGTCTTTCTGATCAGCCTCCTTGTCTCAAGTCTCTCCTTCTCTCAACCCATTTTACACATTCTCATCAGATCAATCTTCCTGAAACAAAGGTGTGGTCATGACAATGCCTGGCTTAAAACTCATTCTTGACAATGCATCGCTAACAGATTCAAGTCTGTCTGTTAGAATTCAAGATCTTCATAATTTGGGCCTTGTATTCTTACTCAGAAAGAAATTGCTTTTTGGTGTCTGAGAGCAGATCAAGAACTTGTATACCCAGAACAGCAGGCTGCTTATTGAGCTCACGCCCCCTTGATAACTTTCTGGATGGTAAAAGAATCTCATTCTTTTAGGTCATGGAGGCATTTATCTTCATCCTCCTAAGAACTTCCAACCTCTGTCAGATGGCAAGTTCTAGCTCTCTGCTCTGTTTTGGAGTTTCATGAGGCAGCCTTAATGTCTCCATGGGACCTAGTAGGCTTCTTGGAAGACCCTCAATTTCCTCTTTACAGAAGATTACTCTCTGAGCATCCACTTTTATCTGGAGCGGAGGCATAGAAAACAGTCCTGTTTTCACATGTACTTTCAACCATCCCCATGTGAACTTGATTTGAAAGATAAGCTCTTATGGGATCTGGAAAGTGGATATGGGTAGTGATTTCTCAGTCTCTCCACATAACAATTTACTAGATATGGCCTCTGATGGTCTTTAATGGTTAATGTCTATAACTCTGTGATTCACAAGCTGCAGGCCATCAGCTCTATGATTTCATTATGGTCTCTTTAAGCCATCAAAGTCCTAAAGGTAATAACATTAACACAACTTCCCACTGTTGTTTTTGTTGTGAAAGTATCTGGATTTGACATCAAAAAAACACATTAGTTTCCACCTACAATTTTCAGGAAGAGTTATAGAGTATGTATGTGGAAGGAAGAGATTGGAAGAGAAGATTAGGTAGGTAGAAAAGTAACGAAAGAAAGAACAAAGTTAATTACTTTAGGATTCCTGAAATACTCAACATTGGGAAAACTTTCCATATTGCATATTGGAACACAAGATCTTAGCCTCCAAGAAACATCTATTCTAATTACAAAAGGCAAATGAAAATATGAAATACAAATAAAGATTTAAATCCTTTTATATCTTTTCTATGAGTGGATAAACTGAATGACAAGCAATGGTATGAGTATGTGCTAACATTGGCAAAGGAGCTAGAGGGGCCTTTACAGAAAGCGGAAGGTGATGTACATTAGGACAATAGGATTTGTGTCTTTAGATTTCTTTCACTTTTACAACCAACATAAAAAGACAGACTAGGAGGCAATTGACAAAGCCAACAATTCTCGTGCAATTGTTCCCAATATTCTGAAACAGAGAAAGGAAAAGATCATTCATATGTTTTGAATTACCTGGCCCCTCTGAGTTTCCTACCTCTCCAGGTAAGAGTACGGATAATCTTGATGGATTTACATAGATCCTGTCAGCAAATACCTGTTGGTGGTTCTGACAAAGACTTTCTTCTTGACCAAACTTTAGTCAGGTTCCTCTGAGCCCTCTTCTTGACTAGGCCTCAACTTTGGTCCCTGCCCTTGCTGGGCCTGCATAGCCCAATTTTAGCAAGAATCCAGCTAAATCAGTTTAGTGTGGATCCTTGACTCTTGATATTTGATCGCCCTGGTCTGCTTTCAGTAAGAATCCTGTTAAGTGGGTTTAGCAAGAACGCCCCTACCATTGTTGTCTCCTCTTAGTAATTTTCCATCCACTGCACCTCCTCATTCTGCTCATTAGCTATAAATCTCCACTTTTCTTACTGTATTTGGCATTGAGCCCAGTTCTACACTGAGGTCTCTTTTCTCCTGTTGCAATAGTTCCCGAATAAAATCTGTTTGGTAAGCTTTAACTCCTGTCAGTCTTTGGCTCTCTTTAACAGTTCCCAATCCTTTCATACAGCATCCCATGGTACTTTTAATTATTTCAAGTTTCTGAAATTCTAAAAAATAAATCTATAATTGGAATTAATTATGGTTCACTTTAATTTTGGAAACAAGAATATGCCACACAAGTCCGTTAAGAGACTACCACAAAATGGCACGAATGCTTTAAGTTTGGGGATCAATTGTTTGTGTGATAAGAATGTAAAACCTCTAAGTTGAGCATATTTATCAAAACTTCTGAGAGGTTCAATACCCTCCCCTATTAAAAAAATCTGAGTATTCTGAGTAGAGTTTGTCTATCGCTGGATTTGCCTTCATGAGGTGAGAGAGCAAGAAGCAAAGGCTGGAAAGTTAGATCAGGAAACAGACTAAATTTTATCCACAGGACTTGCATGATGGACTTGGCAGCAGGCAAAAATGAATGGTCTCAATATAGGAGGCTCTGTAGTTCCTTTTACATCTGATGCTAGGAAACCTGCTGCCTCCACATTTTCTACTCCTTTTCTTCAGCATAATGTGAGGTAGAGGGTCAGGGGACACACTTGTGGCCTCTAATGGCCAGATAATGGACCACAATAAAAGTTATGTGTCCCCAGCTGAAGGTGAAGACATATAATTGTTGACAAGATCCATTATCTAACTATTAGAACCTAGAGCAAAAGGAGACAATTATTAAATCAAAGAAAAAAATCCATTTTCACTTATTCAAGAAAAGAGATCTTTGCTCATGCATCGTGCATTTTTCTACAAGTCCCTTATTTAGCGTCAAATAATAACACCAATGTTAACCACAGCTAATGTCTATTGAACACTTACAATATGCTAATTGACTTGGTGGAGAGCATTATCTGTGGAATCAGACTTCTCAATTTCAAACCCTTACTTCAGCACTGACTTGGAGGAAACTAACCTTCCTGTGTCTCAATTTTCTGATATGTAAAATGATGATAATATTAGTACAAGTATCATATGATCACCATGTATGACATCTATTAAGTATCCAATAAATGCTAGATATTATTAGTGTTGTTGCTGTAATATTCTCAATGATGATGTCAATATATAGTACAAATATTATTTAAGTCTCTTATTGCCTATTTGATAAATTAAGACATATAGAGGATAAAAGGAGATATTTAATCTGGAGATTTGTAAATAGATTTTAAAGGGTTCACTGAGTCCTTCAAAGAAACTGAAAAATATTTTGTTTATGTGCCTTTTGGTGGGTGAGAAGTTTCATCGTTTTCAACAAATTCTCAAAAGAGCCCTTGACCCTCGAAATTCTAAGAATCTCTGATAAACTAAATTTCCTGTATCATTTCCCTTATGTAGTGATGTGGGGTGATGACAAGGCAAACATATTTTAAAATCATTTCTTTTCTTTGAATTGTCTTTTTAAAGATTATGGAAAATCAAATAATAAAAAGCAATAACAGATATATATTCTGTCTACTGAGTACCACAATAGGTACATGCATACCACAATACAATTGTCTATTTTTCATCTCTTTCTTAAGATAAACCACTTTTCAGACATTTGAAAGAGACGAAACCAATTCGGTTACAAAGGTGGTAAGCTATGGTTTAAATGTCTTGGTAATCATTCCTTAGCAATCAATAAATACATCTTTAGCCATTTCATTTGGCCTTTTGGGACCCCTGAAATTTGAGTTGAGATTCCCATGAACATAATGGTATCGTGATATCAATATCCCCCTTTTTCATAATGCACTTGCAAAAGGATCCACTCCAACCCCGTTTCCCCTTTGGATATTAATATTGCCTGTGCAGGGTTAATTCCTATCAACTAATGTGAGATTGTTGGAGCTATTATAACACTTAAAGGAGATTTGTGGGCCCAGAAAAATCATAAAATTATTGTCCTCAGAATTAAAAAAATAAATACCACTCATTTTCATGAAGAATAATTATGACACAATGGTAAGAGCACATCCTCTAAGATGGACTATAAGTGTTCAAATCTCATCTCTGTCATTACTGGCTGTGTAACCATGGACAAATTAATTTACTTCTCTCTGTATCAGATTTCCTATCTGTAAAACGGGAGTAATATATACCTCATAGGATTGTGGTATGAGGACTAAATTTCTTAACATGTATAACAAGAACTTTAACAGTGTGCCTAGAATATAAAACCTATAAGTGTTAGCTGTTAATGTATCATTGTTATGTAACCCATTTCTTGGGACTTAAGAAGAAAATATGAGTGCTAATCTTATTTTTAACCTGCTGAATCACCCTTAAATTTAGTCAAACCACTAACCCTCTGAGCTCCATTTTTCCTACCTATTTGAGGAGATAATCCCCAAGCTCACGAAGGTGTGTGAAATTGGGAGTGTCCTAGTGCTGTTGTAAGTTCTTGGCACCTGGACATATGTCAAGTTTAAACATATTGACTCAAATCCAACTACAAAATTTCCTGTACTTTTTGAAAGCATTTTATGATTAATTCTAAGTAACCAGAGTAGCAAAATGCTTAATACAGAACGTAGAAAAATTTTTAAACCTTATTTGTGCGTGTGTATATGTAGCATAAGAAGAAAATGTAGCAGATAGATTTTTCTGAAAGATTTGTTAATCCCAGTTAAGACTCTCTTTTGCTTTAAGTTTTCTTAGGTTTTGTTTGTTTGTTTTTGTTTGGCTTTTGAATGAACCAGAAGTCCGGTTCAAGGAAAGAACTAACTCCATGACTGACTCCTTCACATTTGGAGAAGCTGAGGGAAAGTTGTTGAATATTAATGGATTTTTATTTCACAGCCTTTCTTTTTCAAAATTCTAGGCTCTTTTTGCTAGCTTTTAAACATTTTTAACCAAGTTTTCACTGTTTAAATTTTTGAAGAATTATAACAGTTAAATGATTCTCATGTTGTTTTGATTCATCTTACATTTTATCCTTGTTTGTCAGGAATTGAAGATTTACAAAATCAATGTGTGTGAACATGCGGTTGCTCAAGCCTTTTCTATTTCTGTCACTTGTCATAATGAGCTGGAAATGCTTTCATAACCTCGCTGAATAACTTTATTTAACATCTCTGGAGCCACTGAAAAGATGTTCTGATTGTTTATGCTTCCACTTTGATTGTTAGGAAAAGGAATCCAGAAGGTTCCATTTGTTTTCATGCCTCTACCATTTCTCTCTCGCTGCATAACAAACCACCCTAACACTTAGTGGCTTAAAACAACTGTGCTTTATTATTTCTCACTATTCTATGAGTTGACTGAGTAATTCCTCTGCTGCTCTTGCCTGGGCTTCTGCATATGGTTGCCATCAACTGATGGATCAGCTGGAATTGCTGGGTGGCTGGGCTTCTCTCTCTGTGTGGCCTTTCATCCCTGGATTCTCCACATGGAGGTCACTGGGCAGAGCTCCAAGAAGGCAAAATGGAGGTTATGGAGGCCTTGGTTCCTGGACTCACACAATGTCATTTCCACCTTGTTGTGTTGGTCAAAGCATGTCACAAATAAGATCATCCCAGATGTCAGGGTTAGGAAAATAGATTCTACCTGTTTATGGGAGAAACTGCAAGGAATTTATGGCCTTATTTAACCTACCAAAATATCTAGGTGTTTATTTTTTAGCTACATGCTTCTGTGTTAGAGTGTTGAGAGAAACTTTTGTCAGCGGCACTGGAGAAAGCCAGTAATAAGAGCCAATGAAACTCCAACTCACAGACAGTACCCCATTCATTCTTATGTAAGGTCATCCCATGTTGTTTAATTACTCAATATATGTAAATTAAGCAACTATTCTACTATATACTAGTATCAAGCTAAGTTCCTTCCATTATACCAGAAATGTCACAAGATTCTTGGTCCTCATCCTGAATTTAGCTATGCCTTTTGGGAAAATGAGCATGTCACATTTTTAGGAACTTATAGAAAACCAACATCAACATCATCAATGATGAAGAATATTAAGCACCTACTATGTGCAAAAATAATTCTATGTCTGCAGATTTTCAAATGGTATAGGCATGATTCCTGCTTGCATGCTTAAATTTTAGCTGAACAAAATAGTCATAACCTAGCAACAAATAACAGTAAACTTCTCAATTATTTAACGCACATTTATTAGAATGTCTCCTAATATCTAGATTCTATATTAGGCACTGTGAATGCAAAAATAAGTCCAACTGGGACTCTGGCCACATGATTTAGAGTAGTAAGGAGAAGCAGAATGTAAACAAGTAAAACAATCAATATTAAAAGTAAGTAAATATTAATAAAAAAAGAGAAGAAATTAACATTATAAGTGCTCTGACAGAAAACTAAACAAGATATACAGGAGCTGTATATCTTCCTGGGAATTGAGGACTAAGGTCTATTTCAGAGAAGAAGCAAGGCTTCACTTTAGTCTTGAGAAGTGGGCAAATGGTCTTTAGGCTGACCAGTCAGGGCACTGAGTTCTAGGAAGGTGAAGCAGCATAAACAAAGGGATGTGTACCATGGAAACATGGGTAATACTGGACCTGCAATTCATTTAGTGTGGCTGAAACCCAGGATTCTGGATGAGATGGAGGAAGGGAGCAGCAAAGAAAGGAGAAAAAGAAGTGATAAACAATGAACAGAAATGGCCAGGGACTGAATCGTGGAGGACCTTGAAAGTCATCCTATAAAATTTGGATTTTCCCCTTTAGGTAATGGGAATATGTTAAAGGATCTTGATCCCGACCAAGATTCTTAAGAGATCCTGTTAAGGATGATAGGATCAAACTATTATTTTAAGATCATTCTGACCTCAATGTCAAAGAAGAACTGGCTGAAGCAAGACTAAGAGATAGAGACAATAGTTAGATTATTGCAGTGATCTAAACAAGCTATGATAAAGACTAAGCAGTGGCAGAAAGAATAGAGAGGTAGAGATGATTCATAAGTTCACTAGGCATGTATTGGGTGCCAACTAATTGCTAGGGGCCTATGGCAAATGGCAGGAATGCTGTGGCATAGAACTGACCATGAAACTATGCTAAAAGAACACTCGGAGACAGATGTAAAAAATCCTCAAGAGATTCAAGTAAAAGGACCTGATTCCTAATTGAACGGAGGAGTGAAGAAAAGGGAGAATCTCCAAAATTCCAAGATGTGTGAATGATGGTACCTTGACAAATAATTATTGGGCTATTCAAACAGTTCATACAACCAAATCAAGAAAGAAGTATATTCTTTTTAGGCAAGCAAAAGCAAAAGTTAAGTTGAAAACATGAAGATCCAAAGGAGAGTTTCAGAAGCATCAGCTTTAATTATGTTTATGTATTGTCCTCAAATTTCAAAGATCACACTATGAACAAGACTGTATATATGTGTGTACTTATATGGCATTAGGTCTGGCAGAATTATTCCACTGCTTTTCATCTTATCTGTCCTTCACAAAGTCAGCCATATCTTCCTATGTGTGGTTTAATTGAACTTGACCCTAAGATTTGATGATTCCAATTCCCTGTGGCTTAATAACTGGGCCCCATGTGTGGTAGGGGCAGATTGCGCTGGGCCTCCCACAGCTGCTGCTTATGTGGATGGATTAAGTTAGAACTTCCAAGTACGCGGCCTGCTCCTGATTTGATCATGACCATAAAGATATATTTTCAGCTAAATTTCTACATATAAAGCCAACAATAGGAAAGCAATCAATAATGGTAGCTCTGTCCCTCTCTGTTTACATGTTCATATCATTAACTAAAAACTATTACACCCTGATGGGTACCCATTATTATATTATAGATATCTATTTCATCTATTTTTAGCACAAATATCTAATTCCTGGCACAATGATAAACCCATTACACATGATTCATATTCAACGTTTGACATTAATCTTACTCCTAGCTTTTCATTAGGTCATTCAGGAAACCTTTATAGAGTTCGTATTCTATGCTCAGCAGTATAGCACTTGGGGAAACAGTTTTGAGGAGGATAAAACATCATCCCTAACCATCAAAAGAAGAGATCTAGATAAGCAAACAAATACTTGCCACATATCATTCATTCATTGTGTACCTGTTCTGGTTTGGCTTTAGGAATACAAAAACAATGATACCACTCTCTACATGATTATAGTTGGGTGGATATCAAAGTGATTATGAGCACTGTGTTTGGCATTTCACGTAAGTTAGCTTAAGTTTCTCAGGAGCTCTCCAGGGTAGGTGTCATTACCCTGGCTCAGAGGAGGAAATAGAGAGTTAAAAAATTTGCAAAAGGCCACAGAGGGGGCTAGGACTGAATTAGCATTAGGTACATATAAGCCCAAACCCTGGAGACTTTTCTCAGAACATAAGACCTTAGCATAATGTGAGTTTTAATAAAAAGATACCACCACCATAATAATAATTAAAACAATGATTTTCCCTCAATGTTGCCCCTCCTTTCTTTACTACTTCTCACACACCCTTTATAGCTAAACTCCTTGAAAATATAGTTCATCTTGTCAAATTATTTACCTCCTATTTGCATTTCAGCCACACTAATGTCCAGATGTTTGAAGTACCCCCAACACGTACATACATGCAAACATGTTGAGCTCAGGCTAATAAAAAAATAATTTTTCTTACTTAAAAGATGATCTTGTAGTTTTCAGTGAAATATACTATTTTCGTATGGTATGGTATGTTAAAAAAATTATGTGTTTCAGTATCAGACTTCTCTGAGTTTAAATTGTAGCAGAGCTTGGATGTGTGGTTATCTCTGACCTACGCCCATTACTTGGGCTCTCTAGACCTTAGTTTACTCACATATAAAGCAGGAATGATAATGTCAACCATTTGGGAATCTTGTAAGATAATTGTTTTTAATATAATAGCAAATATCTTACACTTTTTAGGCACTCAGTAAATATAATTATTATTATTTATCATCTTCATTATCATTATCAAAATCTCTACTGCATTTGATAAAGGTGACCATTTCTTTCCTCTTTAACTCTTTAAACTCTTCAATCCCTAGGATTTATACAGGAGATTTCTTTCTACATATTTTTTTTCTTTGTTGTTCTTTCTTCTACTGCTCACACTTTAACTTCTAAAGTCCCCCAATCTTCTGTTCTTGGCCCACTCCTCTTCTCACTCTAAATATTTATCACGGGATGTGTCCACCCTTCTTGTGGTTTCCACTACCTCCAATCTGTGAATCCCAGACTTTTCTTCTGAGCCCAAGACTCACGTATCCAAATATCTACCGGGCATCTCCAAGACAATGTGCTATAGCAAACTCAAACTCAGCAGGCCCAAAATGGAATTAAAAATAATTCCTCCACTTCCTCCCCAGAATTATTTCTCTCCTGTATTCCTTATCATCAGTCAAAGATCCCATCACCTATCCAGTTCCTGAGAACGGAAATCTGGGTATTATCCTAGATCAGCAGCCCCCAGTCCAATTGGTAATCAAATCCTATTGACTATTCTTTTTAAACATCTCTTGTCTTCTCTTCTTCTCTGTTAATACTGGCATTGCACTGGTTCAGACCCACATCATCATTCTCATCTCCTAACCTTTCAAATGGTTATCCTGCCTGTAGGGAAACAACTCTTCCTACAGTTCATCCTGCCCCCTAATGCCAGAACAAACTTTCTAAAATGTCCATGGTACATTTCTATTTGTCCAAAATAAATATAATATGATACTACAACAAAGTGAAGAACACATAGGAAAGGCAAAACAGGGAAATGAAAAATGAGCCACATAAATCCAAACAGAATTAGCCAGTATAATGCCCAAATGTGCCCCAAGATTCACCATTTCCTGCCTCCCACCCCATCCCACTGTGCTCATGCCTTTCATCTTCCCTGGGACTGTGCATTTAATTGATTTCACTCTTTGATTATGCTATGTCATATGACAGAATTGACTTTAGGAAAGAGAGATTGGAGCCAGCCCTATGGCCGACTGGTGAGGTTCACACACTCTACTTTTGTGGCCCTGGGTTTGCTGGCTTGGATCCTGGGCGTAGACCTACACACCGCTCATCAAGCCATGCTGTGGTGGCATCCCACATAGAAGAACTAGAATGACCTACAACTAGGATGTACAACTATGTACTGGCACTTTGGGGAGAAAAATAAAGAAGAAGATTGGCAGCAGATGTTAGCTCAGGGCCAATCTTCCTCACCAAAAAAAGCATACTTAAAAATAAATAAATGAATAAGAAAGAGAGATTATCCAGGTGGACCTGACCTAACCACATGAGCCCTTAAAAAGCAGAGTGTTTTCTCTCACTGGCTGTAGAAGAGGAAGTCAGGAATTCAAAGCATAAGAAGGATTTTATGTGTCATTGAAGATGGAGGGGGCCATATCAAGGAATTCAGGCAGCCTCTAGGCCTAAGAGCAGCTGCAAACTGAGCCAGCTAAGATGCTGGGACCTCACTTCTACAATTGCAAGAAACGGAATTCTGCCAACAACAAGATTAGGCTCAGAAGTGGACTTTTTCCCCAGAGGCTGCAGAAAGAGACATAGTCTTGCCGACATCTTGATCTTCGCCTCATGAGACTTAGTAGAGAACCCAGGCAGGTCATGCCCAGACTTCCGACCTATAGAACTTGAGCTAATAAATGCATGTCACTAAGCTGAGAGGTTTGTGGCAATTTGTTGTGCAGTAATAGAAAATTAATACACCAACTCATAGCTGACACTAATCAATGGCTATTGAGAAATTGAATGAAGGGAGGGATGGATGATGGATGGATAGATGGACGTGCAAATGAGTGAAATGTTTCATTGGGCTCAAAATCATATTCTGAGAACCTCACCCAGTGTCAGGCATTCAACTGGCCATTGATAAATCTTTGTCCATTTTACAGTGAAGTGAGAAAAGTATGGTAGGGATAGAGAAGAGTTTGACACTCTGTGCCTTGAGTGCTAACAAATGATCCATTCCATAAACTGAGTGTGGGTGTGGGGGGCAGAGGGGCAGAGAGTTAGAAGATAAAGTTAGAAAAATAGGTAGGGGCCAGAACAGCAAGGGTCTTCTATCTCATCCTAAGGAATATTGACACTTTATTTATAAAAGTGCAAGGATTCTTTTTTTTTCAGCTTTATTGAGGTATAATTGACAAATAAAATTATAAGACATTTAAAGTGTACAACGTGATGATTTGATATCCCTATACATTGTGAAAAGATTCCCCCATCAAGTTAATTAACACATGCATCACCCCACATATATACCCTTTTTTTTTTTTGTGAGAATGTTCAGGTTCTACTCTCTTAGCAAATTGCAGTTTTATAATACAGTGTTATCAACTATAGTCACCATGTTATACATTAGATCCTCAGAACCTATTTATCTTAAAACTGAAAGTTTGTACCCTTTAACCAACCTTTCCCAACTTCCCCTACCCTCTAGCCTCTGGCAATCACTTTTTTTTATTTTTTTAGATTCCACATATATGTCATACCATGTAATATTTGTCTTTCTTTGTCTGGCTCATTTCACTTAGCATAATGCCCTCCCGGTTCATCCATTTTATTGCATATGACAGGATTTCCTTTTTTTAAGGCTGGATAATATTCCTTTGTACGTATGTGTGTATATATATATGTATATCACATTCTCCTGATCCATTCCTCTGTTGATGGACACATAGGTTGTTTCCATACCTTGGCAATTGTGAATAATGCTGCAATGGACATGTGAGTACAAAAATCTTAAAGAGATAATTTCATTTCTTTTGGATATACACCCAGGAGTGGAATTACTGGATTATATGGTAGTTCTATTTTTAATTTTTTGAGGAACCTCCGTACTATTTTCAATAGCGGCTACACCTATTTACATTCCCATCAACAGGGCACAAGGGTTTTCTTGTCTCGTCTTCTCCAGCATTTGTCATCTCTTGTCTATTATTTATCTTAATTCTTTTAATATTTAATTTAAATATTTCAACCCAGTTTCTTTGGCTTCTTATACAGTGGTTTTATTATTGTTAACAATAAATTTAAAAAATTCTTATATGTGACTCCCTTGTCGTTTACTTTTGTATTTAGCATTTATCTTTTCGCTACAAAGCAACAGGTCTGATAATTACCTCTAGTTTGCTATAGTCTTGTGGTGTGCATAGAACTCTTAGCTGACACAATTAGGACTAGTGGTTGGTTTATGAATTTAAAAAGTTGGTTAAAGCAGGAAATCATAAAAATGACATATAAGATACTGCAGGTACTTTAATTCACCATTCTTGAGCATAGGGCTAATTCCTGTGTTTGAAAATGAGGCTGCTGATGAGAACTTCCTTAGTGCCTGAACCACCCCCATAAGGCACATGTCCACCTCCCTGGTAGGGTCCTTTAAAGTAACCAGATAACTCAAAGGTGATCTGAGTATAGACTCTTTCTAGAGTTTTATGATGTTTCCCCCGATCTTGATATTTGTCTCATCCACCCCTAATCTGAATATCTGTTAATAAAGGATTCAATGTAATATTCATAGAAACAATCCTCTGCCTTTTCTCACATACATTTTACTAACTTACGTAGTATTTAAGTAATAGATAATTTATGTGCTCACTTGACAAGTATACCACATTAACAGATTTGGGAACAAACCATCTGACTCTTGGAAAGCCTGTCCCACGCTAGTAGGTGCACCAGGGTACCTGCAAAGAAGGAATAAATAGGTTGTCAGATTGAGCATTCAGCATTCAGTGGCTCCCAGCCTGGACATTTTACAGAGGGAAGAGAGAGTGGGGGATAATCCATTGGGATGGCTAAGTGAAGACCAGTAAAGAGGACTTCTACATTATAACCTAGGTGACTTTGGTCAGGTCACTTTGTTCTCTTGCCTCACTTTCTTCATCTGTAAAATGAAAATTATATTAGCATCTACCTTAATGGAGTTTTGTGACAATAAAATAAGCAATACATGGAAAATGCGTAAACACATTCATGGTACATAACAAGCATTCAGAACTTAAAAGAAATAAAAGTAAAAAATAAAATGAAAAAAATAAGTGCTATTATTTATGAAAGTTTGAAATTGTTTTCCATCACAATGTACTATTTACTATCATTATTGTTTTTGCTGCTACTGTTACTGTCTTTATTCTTTGAGTATAGCTGACATTTATGGAACACTTACCATAGGCCTGGCACCATGTGAAGTATTTTATGTGCATATTTCACTTCAGAACTTGACCAAGTTCACCAGCTATTGAGTAGTGGAGCTAAGAGAGAATCAATTTGATTTCAGAATTTCTATTATTTATTAGTTAATTTGTTTATGCTATTTCTTCCAAAAAGAATTTTAAATTTGGATACAAGGACACATCGAGTACAATAAGATCACGTAAGTTAGAAGCAAGCTTATGCTACCAATAAAAACTGAACTCTTTTTAATACCTTTAAATATATACATATTTTTTATATGTATATATAAACACACGTATATACACACACACAAAGCTTAATGCTAATTTCAGACTATGCTGGTCACTAAAGTAAGTTTCTACTTTATGATTAGAAAGCGTTATATTTTGCTTTACTCAAAAATGTTTGAAATTCATAGGTATTACATTTTTTTATCAGGAGTCCAAATTTACTACCCAGTCTCGTATACCATCAGCTGTGATGAAGGCAAAAGACCCCATTCATATAAGTAGCTGTAAGAATGAGGCATAAACCAAAATCAAAACTTTAGTTTATCAGTGTGCTTATTTCTCCTACCATAGAGATTAACAAGAGGACGTTCTTCAGCTATGACTCCCGTGTTATCTATCTGACCCTTTCCCCAGTGAAGACTCTATGTTTTACGCCTTCTTGTAGATACTACCAGCCTGGACACTCAATCAATATGGAAATTAAACTGGCAATCCAGAACACATTGATTTATGAGGTTGTATTTCTCCTTTACATTTCATCTTATTTTTGAACATTCATAAATTAAACATAAAATCAATTTAAATTAAAAGTGAAGGGGCAGTAGCCCTCAGGTAGGCGTTCAATGGCTTATTAGTTTTATGAAATATATAAGAAATACTAAACTTTATACTGGTGTTATTATTATTTAATATTTCTTACTCACTAACAAAGTACCATCAATTCCTATTTACTCAAGACCCAATTATCCAGTCTTTGAATAATGTAGGCTGCCCAATTCTACAATAAATCTTTGGTCATTTATTTCATTCTAAATTTTGGCTCCTCAAGAGAAAAAATATTAGAATAAAAATCACATTTTTATATTTTGGGAGTTCTATTAAAACTTAGAAACAACATTTGCACTGGGAAATTATTCATTTGCAATTATTCAGGCTTTAAAAGTCATACATTTGGACAATGGTGAATAATAGAATATTTATAAGACAAAATTGTGAGAAAGACTGTGTGCAACATGTCCATAATGATTTTTTTTGCATTATATATCCATTCATTCATTGAACACGTATTCACTGTATTTCTAATATGCGCAGAGCACTAGAAATAAAGTAGAGAAAAGAAAAAACAGACATGAGTGGGCCTGCCTTCATGGAGCCTGAATTCTAGCAGGAGAAACAGACATTAAATAATGAGTTATTTAACTAAAATTAAACAGGAGTGCTTCATAGTGCTTATCGTGTGGTAGCCACTATTCTAAATGTTCTCTGTATATCAGCTCATGTCCTCCTCCTACCAACCTGATAAAGTGACTGCAGCCATCATCTCCATTTTACAGATGTGCAGACTGAGGCACAGGGAAGTTAAATAACTCGCCCAGGTTCAACAGGCAGAATGTGATGATGCCAGGACTCGGACCCAGGCAATCTGGTATCACAGTATAGGTGCTGAGACTCTGGGTTATCCTGCCTCTCTGTTGGGGTACATGTTATAAAGGGGATGGACTTGCTGCTATGACAGGACACACATGGTCTCTGGGAGATCAAGCAAGATTTTCTAAAGGAAGTTACAGTTGGAATGAGATCTAAAGGCTGGGAATGAACCAGGCATTGATATAGGCAGAAGAGGGAATACTGACTCAGGTAGAAGGGCTAAACTGTGCCTAGGGATTGGAATAAGAAAAGCAAGGGCATTAGAGGAACCAAGGGAAGTCCAGTATGGCCGAAGTGCAGGTGGTCAGGCATGTGGGTCAGTACAGCTAGAGGAAAACCCAGAAAAACCTCTCTAGATCTGGATGCCTCTGACTTCATTATATGTGTATTTTGACTCTCTTTACATCATTGGATCTCTATCTTGGCTGCAATGAGAGTCACCTGGGGAGCTTTTACAACACCTCCCCCCAGACCAACTACATCAGAATCTCTGCAGAGGAACCTAGGAACCAATAGCTTCTAAAGTCCCCCAGGAACTTCCATTGTACTTCCAAGGTTGGGAGCCACTCTGTTATATTGTCTAAACAAGTTGAAACTTCTAGAACCAAAAATACAAACAATATTGTTATAATGATCAAGTGCAGTTTTGAATCTTCAATGTGAGTTATTTGTTGAAGTGAAGTGGAGCCTATAGCTGATGGGGACCAATATGGGTTACATAAACCCTCAAGCAAAGGAAATATTTGCAGCTTAACTTCGGCACAACTGTATGTAGAGCACACATTATCTGGCTGGGCTGACTTCATGTCAGAAATGTTGTCAGTCCCCACACAAGAGGAGAGAAGACAAGCCAAAGTCTTAGGATAAAGCGTGACTTTGGTCTAGGGACCTCCTTCCCAACAGTGCCCCACCCATTCCTTCTGGGCTGAGGGGTATAGGTATGGGGGTGCGGGCGGAAACAGAGCTACCTCCAGAGGTTAACCTGTTAAGTGTATGTTCCTTGGGGACTACCAAAAAGAGAAGAACTGGGAGAGATGGTGATCTGTCAACAACCTGCCCTGAGGGACAGTCCAGTGGCAGAGGCTGGGTCTGTTAAGATCTGAGTCACCATCCCAAAATCTTCAGGAAGCCTTTGAGACAGGCTTCTTAAGGCATCTTAAGCCCAAACTAAGATATTCAGCATCTGTAAGAATTAAAAAGATTATGATGCCCCCCCCAAAAATAAATAAAATGTTTATTTTCCAGCATAACACAAAACTTAAGGGTATGCTGAAAGTATTTGATTGCAGGAATCTGGGTGTTTATTGAAGCTGAACTCTTTCTTTCTTTGTTTCTTTCTTCTTCTCCTCCTCCTCCTCATCCTCCTGCTTCTTCTTTACCTTTCTTTTTCTGCCACTTGGTAATTCAACACATCTTAATGTACAGGTGGGATTGCATATGTTTGTGTGTTTTCTTGAAGAATGAACTGAAGAAGGGCAGAAATAGATATGGACACATCAGTATGGAGGCTATTTCTGTACACCAGGTAAGAGATGACAGTAGCTTGGAGTAGAGCCTAGTGGCAGTGGAAAAGAAAGAAGAGCAAAGAAAGTGAAGTTTGCCAATAAGCATTAGAAATACCTGAAGCAAAAGAGGTGATGACAGATAAATGGAAAGAGAGATGGCCATAGAGATATAAGAAACATATAATCTTGCTAGCTACAACTATTGCTTCTATTTTGCCTCCCAAAACTATTATTGCCTTTTTATATTTTATAGTGGATGACTAATCATGAAATGATGAAATTAGTACACAATAAGCACTTAATTATGTATACAAAATAGACTGGAGAAAGACCTTCCAAATGTTGAGAGTGATTAACTCTGGGTGGGTGGTATCACTGGGTGATTCTAAGAGTGAGCACTTCTTGGGTTCTGTTCCAGGCAAATCTTGGTCTCTTTACTCATATTATCCATTTAATCCTCAGTTTTCAGGGTATGAGAACTTTTCTTGGAGCTGGTAAATTAAAAATAATATTGAGGGGACGGCCTGGTGCCATAGTGGTTGAGTTTGTGTGCTCTGCTTCAGTGGCCGGGGCTTCACGTGTTTGGATCCCAGGCACAGACCTAGCACCACTCCTCAAGCCAGATTGTGGCAACATCCTACATAAAATAGAGGAAGATAGGAACAGACGTTAGCTCAGCAACAATCTTCCTCAAGCACAAAGAGGAGAATTTGACAACAGATGTTAGCTTAGGGCCAATCTTCCTCACACAAAATCAGTAATAATATTATTTTAAAATTAAACTATTCTTTTAAAAATACTAAAATTAATATATTATTGAAGTGAACAAAGCTCACAACCCAGTTTAATTCAGACATTAACGGTAGCAATAATAACAATAATGGTTGCTAAACGTTTACTGTGAGCCAAGCACCCTGATTGGTGTTTTACTAGTACTAACACATTCAATTCTCACAACTATTCACTGAGGTGAATACTATAATCATGAAGATGTCCAAGGAGTCCAGATTCTTTTCATACATGGAAGGACACACAGCATTACAATCTCTCAAATAGTTAATGCCTTATTTTCACAGAGGAGGTTGATATCCAGTATTATCCAAGGGTAGCTGGGTCTACATAACTAGATTCCAAACACTTGACCAACTGCAATCAAAGAAAGAAAAACCAATAGATACATTTGATTGTGGAGATGCCTGAAATAATTTCACGGAAAGCAGAATATAGCCATTTTAAGATAGTAATTTTTGTTACTTACTCCCCAATTCTATTACAGCCTCTCATGCATAGTAATTGAATATCAAAGGACTAAAACTGAATTTCAAGTGGAACAAAGGACCACATGTTGACAGGGAGGAAAAGTGGGAGAAAAAGGAATGTTACATAAATATACTTAACCTTAAGCACCCAGAAATTAAAGTTACAGAACTCAAATGCTCATGGGGGCTTTCCATACTTTTAGAGCCCAATATATATAATCAGTAATACATGGTCAGTATCTTAGACTTTTATCATGAGTATAAGCCCACCATGAATATACTTTTGTTGCAGTTCAATGCAAAAACAGCTTTGACTAAAGTGATTTTGTTCCTTATTTGAGCTAGAAAATAACAAAATTTGTATTCTCATAACAAAAGAAAAAGATATGCTCTTACCTCTTGCTCTTGTATACCCCAAATGTAGCTTTCCTTTTGAGACATTAAGAGTCTCAAAAGGATAAAGTTGCTATGCCCAATTCTTTTTTCCCAGTTTTATTGAGATATAATTCACATATAGCACTGTTTAAGTTTGATGTGTGCAGCATAAAGATTTGACTTACATCTATGTGAAATGATTACCACAATAAGTTTAGCTAGCATCCTTCATCTCAGATAGATACAAAAAAAAAAAAAAAGGAAAAAGTGTTTTCCTCCTTGTGATGAGAAATTTTGGAATGTATTCTCTTAATCACTTTCCAATATACCATACAGCCATGTTAACCATAGTCATCTCTCAATTCTTCAACTAACAAAATTATTTCAAGTAATTCATCATCAAGAAAAGAAGCACTTTTCAAACTTTTTAGGACTTCCATTTTTCCAAGAGCCTAGAAAGAAGAAAAAGAATTATGCTTTCTCCTTTTTGATTGCCTTTACTTTTTAAAATTAGATGCATGCAAACACCTGAATAGGAATTAATATGCCTATTCCCCTCACGCCCTTCCCCCTCAATTTGGGAAGGTTGTGGTGAGCAATGTTGAAGCAACAAGTACTACTCCAAAGTGGAAAGAAGGTGCCCGGGTGAAATTTAATTTAAAGATGCAAAGGAATGCACGTGTATTTTTCAAGTTTTAAGGTTGGATGACGTGGTATTTGGAAGTCAAACTTGGTCCTTGGAAAGCCAGATGTATTAAAATGTGACTGTTCTACTTAAGGTTCAGCAAGTGTAGAAGAGAAGTGCTCTTAACAGAATTTTTGAACAGATAGATTTTTCTTGGGAAATTTAATAAATTTTGAAATAGATCAGAAAAATTCTGGGAAAAGAACTTCATCAATCCATGGGCATTGCCTTGTTAGAACTCCATGCTACTGACAGAATAAAGTGAAAAATAAAATGTTCAAGCAACATTTTCTTTAGTACTAGCCAATGGTGGGCTTCCATATCTGGACAAGTACCTAATTCATTCACAATTGCTCTTTGTGTGTAAGTTTTCATTTTATCTCTAGGGCTATTTTGTTGTTTATTAAAATTAGAAACCACGTATCATTCTCTTTATTTCACCTAGAAATCCTAGTAATAGGAGTTGTTCTATCAGTAATATAAGCAAAAACCAACTGACCCACCAAATAAAACAACCTAGTTGAGTGTATAGCAATTAACTAGCAGGCAGTGTATAGCAATTAACTAGCGGGCAGTGTCTATGAGTCATGTATTTGTAACAATTTGGCCCTGGAAATTTGGAGATGGGGGAAAAGGAACTAGAGATTATCTGGTCTAACCACTTCACTTTGCATTAGGAAAGTGAGGCCAAGAGATGCTAAGGGACTTGCTGTGGCAGGCAAAATTCCAAGATTTCTCACCTCCCTGCTGTACACAGCCTGCATAATCCCCAGGGCTGTGTATATAATGGATTTTATTTTCATGATTAGGCTATGTATTATGACCCAGTCAGCCTTAAAAGAGAGAGATTATCTAGCTGAGTGTGACCTGATCACATAAGCCCTTGAAAAGCAGAGTTTTCTTCCACTGTTGCTAAAAAGGAAGTCTGAGATTTGAAGGACAAGAAGGATTCAAAGAGCTATTACTGGCTTGAAGAGGGAGGGAGCCGTGAGGCAGGGAATATGGGCAGGCTCTAGGAGCTGGGAGCATCCCCTCACCGACAGCCAGCAAGGAAATAGGAATATAAATCTTTTACCTAAAAGAAAATACATTCTGCCTACAACCAGTCAGCTCAGAAGAGAAGCCCAAGGCCCGGAGAAGAACTGTTGCCCTGGCTGACACCCTGATGGCAGCAAGACTTCGAGCAGAGGATCCAGTTCCAGCATGCCCTGAGTTCTGGCCTACAACACTGTGAGCTAATAAATGGGTATTGTTTTAAACTGCTGAGTTTGTATTATTTTGTTACCCAGCAAAGGAAAACTAATACATTTGTCCAAGATCCTGTTGTTAACGAGTGACAACCCAAGCCCTCCTGAGACTCACGACAAAGTCTTTTTACCTCCTACTAGAAATAGAGATGATCACTAGAAACAATGATGTAAGAATAAATTTCATCAACCAACACCAAGGTATATAATCAAGGTATAGCTGCCTCTTGGGTTAGACATAGCCAAATTACAATTTCCTAATCAATAAGAGGATGTGGAAATTGAGATTTAAAATTGGTGAACCATTCATTCTGAATAAAAGAAAACTGCTTTAGGTGAAATGGAATATCTCTTCCATCAAATTACATAACTAAAAGGAAAAAGGAAGCTACTCACACATTCCAGTGTTCTCAAATCTGGTGGTATTAGCTAGAAACTAAGAAGGGACATTTGGTGATCCAGAACATAAACTCTGAACATAATCTTTTAAAATAATAATCACCCTATTAAGACTTAGGGAAAACTTTGTTAAGGGCAAAATTTCCTATTTCATTGTATGAAATTCTGAAAAATTTCAGAATTTCTGAAAAAGAAGTTATGATTTCAAATTCAAAATAAACCCAAAGCCACTAGCCATTCATCCAGTGAGAGAAGTTGTCTCACTTTCTCTTCTTCCTAAAACGAAATTAGAAATTCTTTGCTCACCGAGTACTTGTATCTTTTTCCATGTATATGAAGCCTGGAGTCATGCATGCATTGATTTCCAGTATCAATTACTAACAATTTCTGTACATCAGACAGAGTGAAAAATCATATAATTTTTAACCGTTGTGACTTTGCTGATGAGGGGAATAGTGACTGCGTCTTTCCTGTGGCGTGCCATCTCTATTAGACTTTGTAAACTGCAGCGTTTGAAATCTTTAACCAGCCATTACTAATAAGCATATGTTAATTGTAGCAGAGATCATAAGCAGGTCAATTAGGAGGCAAAGACTGGAACCGAAGGAAACATTCAGCTGGAGGGAAAATCCAGGGCAGGTGTCGACCAGCGTGGTCTGCCCTGGCGGGAACTCTGAGCATCTTGGGTAGGAGCTCATTTAACGTTTTGATTTGCTGAATTTGCATTTCAAATTTTCCTTCCTAACAGACAATATAGTCAGTCTTTGTTAATGAGGACTCTGATTACATGTGCCATTATAATTGGGAATTAGCAGACCGGCCTTATTTTGGAGATTAAACCCAAAGCAAATTGGATTAAATATGGTGTGACTGAAACCTCCCTCTCTCTCTCTTTTTGTTTTTTGTCTTGAGTCAAAGGTGAGAAGAAATCCATTTGTTCCAGGCATATGGCTCATAACATTATTATCATTTTTAGAACTTTGATTATTATTAACTTTAAAAGATAGCCTTTTTCGGCAGGGCTAATCAGTTTTAAAAACGTGTGTTTATTAAATTTCCCTCCATAAACTGAGCAGATTTGTGAGTAATCATTAAATATTCAGAATTGATTATCGAACACATATGCATATAGTGGTAGATTTGTTATATTTTTTTACTACGTGTTATGTGTAAAAAAGCAACAGAGGAGTAAGGCTTCGAAGTGAGCTTCAGGTAAAATTGTGCAACCTATCTTCACAAAAACACTATTTGAAATCATTGCATTGTAATCGAATGAGTCTATGAAATCTGTTTTGTTAGATTTTGGCATATCATTTTAAGTGCAGAGAAGAAATAAGAAATTTTATATTAATGTTATCAATTCACTAGAATGTATTTTATCATGACAATTACAATGCAATTTTTATATTTTACTGCAGGTATCATAACACTTAAGCGACATAGCTTAGGGTTATGTGGTCTTTCTTTATTCTCTTGGGTCATTTAATATTGTAATCCAGTTACAATCCAACATTTTCATTATTAAGCTTAAGACCAATTCTTCAAAAACTACCACTAATCCCAAATCATTGGAAAATCATGCTTATTAATTCCCAGGAGATTCCGTTAGATGTTTGTTTGGCTATAGGCCACCTTAATTACACAACAAAGGAAGATCTTCACAAGATGGAGAGAAATTCAAATATTTTCTGAGTGAATATTGGCCTTTGAAGCCACACAAATGAGGGTAGACCTGGATGCTAACAATGAGGTACACTTTTTCATCCATAAAAGGTTAATATGCGGGGAAGTAAGGAGAGTGCAACCTTTTACAACAGAGATGTGATTTTTCCTCCATCGCACTGTGTTTACAGAGGGACATAATCTTGGTGGAAAGTAACTATGCAAATAAAAATTAAGGCACCATCGGCATGTCCTTACCCATCCAGAGATCTCTCGCAATGGGAACATGAGAAAGTGGTAAAGGTTTCTAGGAACATGAATTCGATTATAGGAGGATCAGGAATCATTTCTTCAGAGAGGTGTCATCATTCTTTAATTGCTCAGTTTCATAGGTGTCACTTAGGCCAGTGCCTGATTTGATGAGATAGGGAATGTAATGAAAGTTTTTGAGATCCAGGTTTGCCTTGAGAACAGATGGGCTCCTTTGCTTGTGCACAAACTCTATTCTGGATGAAAAATGACTTGTTTCAGTTAAGCTAATAGAGAATTACAATATATACCATGTATGAGTTTCCATTTTTTTACAAAGAATTTAATGCGCTCAACGTTAAATTATTCCAAATATGATAATATTATAATTTGAAACTTTATTTTTTTCTGGTCCACAAGAGTGGATCACATTCTTCTTTAACACCAATGCCTGACACACAAATGAATTAAGAATCTCACAGTGTTTGGGGGCTATCGTAACAGTAACAAATCATCCCAAAGTTTATTGCTACTGTCTAACAGGAAGTTCCCTTTGTCAAGTAACAAATAGAGAAGATGATTTAGTTGTGTATTTATTTTAAGATTACTAGTTTTATGTATTTTTAATTATATTCCAAATTATTTTATTTAGGTTTTAACTATAGTTAAACCTATGGTAAGAATAATAACTTATTAGCACCTAAGAGAGTAGATTTTTAAAGAGGCTGGATGGTAACCAAAAGGAACAATTTGCTTCTCACTTATTCTCAATAAATTTTCTGAAGTAATGATGTGAGATATTTGGAAAAGGATACTGATTCTGAACCTTGGTAATTCTGTCTGATCAGTCTGGGACATATAGGTTTGGCATGCATGAGGACTATTAGTTCCTTTTATATCTTTGATATCCTGAGACAGTTTATTGTTAGAAACAGGTTTCCAGTTTTTGTAAAGAAAAAAATGTTTTTGTCAAAAAGTAAATTCAAAAAATGAAAAGTTCAATAAAGATCTGATACCCCAAATCCCACTTCCTTGATTTACTTCCAAAGTAACTAAAAATTACTTTCATGGCATTAATTAACATTTCGATGAACAGCTTTTTAAGCACTTCTCTCTATCTATATACAGATATAAATATATATTTACAATATTTTTACATAGAGTGAATTATAATAGGGTATATATGTTACTCTTCAACTTGCTTTTTTATTCATATTTCATGAAATCTTTCTATGTCGAAAATGAATATCTACAATTTAGAAGTAGATGGGCAACATTTCTTAAACTGAAAGCTATGATCTGTTAGTGAATCATGAAATCAATTTGGTGAAATTCATCTGCATTTTGTAAATGATATACAGTAGACTGGACTGGAACAGGATGGGAAATATCAGATTGTATTGCATGTAGTAAGAATTTTTTCATGAAATTTGCTTCAGTTGTGTGTGTTTGCTTAGTGCAAGCATGCACTAAATCAAAAAGTAAGATATATTTTATACTGTGGATTGCAGCAAAAGTAAAGTTTGGGGGCCACATCCAGATAGGGGTGAGTCAGGAAACTTTTACAAACCAAATACCTATGCATCCAATGATGCTGAGTGATTTCTGCAGGAGCATGGACCCACCTCATTTCGTCTTCCCTCTTTCCCAACCACACACCCAGCTTTCTCCATAATAATTATTGACAGTTTCTGCCATAGTCAATCATGATTATTGAGGGTGATTGTGTGTTGTGTCCCTCTTGTGTATTCTGGCAGTCCAAAAAAGAAATGAAAACAGCACAATCACTCAGCAGGCTTAGAGGTTGCCCCATTTTAAAGATCTTTAGAATTGGCCTTTGATTGACTCTTAGCATATATCCTCTGAGCCCGTGGAACTTCCTGCCTGATAAGTGTCTTTGTATACCTTAGAACTTGGACCATGCTAGACAGTTTATGCTAATTATTATGACATTTATAGTGGTATATGGTGAATGCCTGTTTTTGTATGCCTGAAATTTGGGGCCATGCTATATCAGTTTGACTTCTGGAGGGCTGGAGACCAAGTAGCTAAGGTTAGTCACGTGTGCGCTCCACGTGACTGACCCCCAATAAAAGTCCTGGGTCCCTTGGGTCAGCCCGCAGCTGAGTGGTTGGGTTGGTGTGCTCCGCTTTGGTGGCCCCGGGTTTTGCCGATTCAGATCCTGGGCGCGGACATGGCACCGCACATCAGGCCATGCTGAGGCGGAATCCCACATGCTACAAATAGAAGGACCCACAAGTGAAAAAATACACAACTGTGTACCGGGGGGCTTTGGGGAGAAAAAGGGAAAATAAAATCTTTTTAAAAAAGAAGTCCTGGATCCCAAACCTTGGGTGAGCTTCCCTGGGCTGGCAACACTTTCCCTGTGTTATCACTTATCATTGCTGGGAGATTAAGCAGTGTCCATGTGACTCCACTGGGAATGGACAACTGGAAACTTGTGGCTGGTTTCTCCTGGACTCCACTCTATGCATCTTTTTCCTTTGCTGATTTTAATCTATATCCTTTTGCTATAAAAAATGACAAGAATGAGGAGAAGAGCTTTTCTGAATTAGAGTCCTAGTAAGTCATTGAATCCAAGGGTGGTCTTGAAGACTTCTAATGCAACAAAAAAGTGATCAACCTCACCATTTTTAAATGGCCATAAAGTGTTCCATTGTGTAGAGTACTATAATTCACTTTACAATCCATTATTGATGAGCATTTACTTTCCAGATTTCTTTGATAATATAATAATCCTGTATATGCAACTTTTTCAACTTATTGAAATTATTATTCTTACTATATCTTTGCAAATGTGAAAGGCCAAGATGTGTTTCACTTTTACTTGCATTCCCTTGATTATAATGGGGCTGAATAATTAATCATGTTTAATGGATCTTTGTATTTCTCTGAGAATTGCCTATTCTCTGTGTGTTGCCCATTTTTCTATTACAGTGCACAGATTGTTTATATTGATTAGTACTGTTTATTTTGGATGACTTACGCAGATTCGTGGAGAAGTTGGAATTTCAAAACATTTTAAAACAAATACAGTTATATCACTCTTGCCGCTTTAACAAAAATGACTTGAATACTTCAGAAGTGTTACAAGTGGGGCTCTTGTCAGGATTTTGTTAGAGAAGATTCATACTCTTGTTTGGATATAATTGTTTGCTTTGAAGTGGTTAAAACCGTGTCTGATCATTTTGTTCAAACTACACATTTTGCTTAGCAAAACTTTTCTTCTTATTCTAAGGTATTGCCAAATAAAATTCAGCCCAAAGATGGTCATTGCAGCTTTAAGAATAGTAGAGTTTAACCATAAAGGGACAAAGAAAAAAAGGTTATACAGATTATACAACTGCTAAGTTGTTATATACAACTTTATTAAAACAAAATGACAGATTGCATATATGAACGTCTTATACTCAACAATGAAGGACCAGTTTTTCTTCATCCCCCATTAAAAAGCAGCCTCATCCTAGTCAAATTCATTACTATCAGGTTCACTGAGAAATACTTACTTCACACGAGGCACGCTTACCATGTGTGCCTAACATGTCCATTTAGTTTAACTTTTCCAATATATTTCCTAACATTTGGCTAGTCATCAGAAACAACAAAGAGAGAGTGAGAGCGAAAGAAAGTGAAGAATTCTTCTGGTAGTGAGTTAGCTACTTGGAGAAGCACAAAAATTATTTAAGGACTCTAAGTCCCATTAGTGCTGGAGAAAAAGAGAGTAATAAATTGCTTTACAGCATTTCTGAGGGATATTCTTTCTCTCTTGAATAAGTGGTCTGTTACCTTCTAGAGACCCAACTATACCTGATATTACTTCTGAAACTGAGAGATTATTGGGTGGAACAAACTACTGCTAATATTAAGTATTATTGTTGTTATTGTTATTAATATTATGAATATTAGTAGATTGTTTTCATGTTTAAAGTCTTTTTACATATATTTTCTCATTGCTAAGTGGTCCATGATTTAAGCTCTTATTTCCTTCTAGAAGCATTTAGAGGCACTTAGGAGAACTTAATCAACAAATACACTCGCATATTTTCATAGTAATTCACAGTTTACAAAGAGTCTTCACTGAGGTGATTCTGCTTCTTTCTTATGAGGTCTTTCTGGTAGTTCTATAAACGTTCATTTTTAGCAAGAGAAGTAAACGGTGGCTTGGAGAGGTTAGTTGTCCTGTCTAGAGTTGCAACTGGTACAGTAAGTGGTAGAGTTGGGCTCTTGATTCATTCATTCATTTATTAATCAGGACTCTTTTGAGGAGCTATGATAGGTCAGTCACTCTGCTAAGTGGCGATGACCATAGAAAAACAAAAGAATGTGGTCAATTGTCTTTAAGGAAATCACAGTTCAGCAGAGGCACTCAGTGTGAAATCATATAACTATAATGCATTGTCTTTGTTGTAGCAGAGAAAATGCTGTGATGGCACAGAGGAAGGAATGACTGCGTATCTGGGGTAGTATAGAGATGACCAGTAAGATTACAATGCTCAGAATAGTCCTGATTCTCATAAAAGGGGCAACAGGATATCTCACAACAAGTTCAGGAAGAAAATCTGCAATTGTTCTAATGAAACAAGCTGAAACAAGTTGGTGGTATTTCATATCCCCTGGCATCATTTTGAAATATATGAAAAAACTTACAATCACTCGAAGAAAAAGTCATTGCCTAAACATTGAACCTAAAATATGTTCTCACATTGTGTGAGATAAACACATTTTTAAAATTTTCAATTGATATTTACATAGATTTTTTTTCTGATCACATAACAATTAGAACTTACTGAACAAACTGTAAAATTTACAGAAAAAGTTTTAAAAGGAAATTAAAAGTGCACAATGCTGCCGTAGCTATTTCTTTGTTTCCATGTGTATTATTTCATAAATAAGACTATTCTATACATATAATTTGTATCCTGTTTTTTAATACTGACATTATAAATTACAAGTTTTCATAACATTTAATCTAATTTTCCATAATTTAACTATTGTCATGTTGTTGAACACTTCTCTTTATAGATTTCCTGGTTATAAATGATGCTGTTTCTAAAATGTTTTGTATTATTTTGTCTTATTTACTTAGAATACTATTTTCCTAAAATAGGTTACCAGAGACAGAATTGTTGGGTCAAAAGTATAAGCATTTTTAAACATTTGATACGTGTTATCAAACTTGTGCTTCAGAAAGACTGTACCGGTTCATATTTCCAGCAACAAAGGATGTTCTCATTAAATAACTGTTAATAGAATAGGTAAAAATTATATCTATGAGATATTTTATTTTCCTTTACACACTTTAAAACGTTATCTATATTCTTATTTTGTGAATTTTATCTTCACATCGTCTTTCATTGACTGTTGGAGTCAGCATTTTTAGTCAACTTGTATATCGTTACATATTAGGAATATTAACGCTTTATAGTATTTGCTATCAATATTTTTCTCAGTTTATTTTCTTTGATTACAGTATACAATGTTTTTAAAGTAGAGAATTTAAATAGAGTTGAACCTACACACCTTTTCCATTGTAGTTTCTTCCATTAATTTTTTTCTTAATTTAAGCTTAGAAAGTCTTGAAAGATCTTTAAGCAATAGATCTAAATAGCATTAAATGTCCACACTGTCAATAATATGGGCTGCAGTGGGGTAAAAGACCCATCTCAATAAAAACTTATCTTTCTTGACTAGGAACAACATGAGTTGCCTATATTATAAATTATCCACCTACTCCATCTCATCCATTTGGTTTGTGGAGAGAAGTTATGACAGAAAATAGCTTGTTGACTTGTCAGTGTCTCTGCTTCCTCTGGATGCCATTTGTAGTGACATGCTGGCAGTTTTTCAGTGATCAGTCCTAAGCCAGAGCAGAAATGAAGCCAGACTTTCGACAGATTTCAATTGACCTCTGTGATACTAGATGCCACGAGAGGCCCTTTTCTCAGCCAAACAACAAATGCAGGCCACTAATTCATAGAACTGTGGTAAGAAGCCTCTAAATTTCAACATGCTTTACAATTTCCCTCCTGTGCCCTGGTAAGCAAAAAGGAGTACAACTGACTGAATACATAGAATACTTCCTGTGAGTTGGGTGAGTAATAATTTGTACCATGAAAAGGTATTCTGCTTAAATAATTGATATCAATCTAGAGGGAGCTCAATTTTGTTCAACATTTTTGTCTGTTACTGGGATAAAGGTATAGAAGGCTTACTCAAGAGATTTATATATGGTGGCACAATGGCTCACATATTTGATGACACCTTCAGAATCTAAAAAGAACTCAACAGGCTGCAGCAAGGGTCTAAAATGTAGCAAGATAAACTTTTGCAGGAATGAGTATAAGAATCAGCACTGAGGACCCGTAACACCTCAAATGCAGATGTGGGGTACACAAAACAGTGTGGCAGCTAAATATACAACAGTGGATTTTTTTAAGGATTTTATTTTTCCTTTTTCTCCCCAAAGCCCCCCAGTACATAGTTGTGCATTTTTTTAGTTGTGGGTCCTTCTAGTTGTGGCATGTGGGATGCCACCTCAGCATGGCTTGATAAGCAGTGCCATGTCTGTGCCCAGGATTCAAACCGGCGAAACACAGGGCCACTGAAGCGGAGCGCATGAACTCACTCACTTGGCCACAGGGCCGACCCAATATACAACAGCGGTTTGACAGTCACCCCTTCTGCCTTATTTAAGGACAACACCTCAGTTTGAGATAACAATGTCATCTAACTTCCTTGGAATTTTATAAAATTTGGTCTCCACTTATAGAAGCCAAGCATTAGAAACAAAGAGATAACAATTTCCCTTTAGACTTTTAAGATAACACTTAGACTGAGCTTTCAATCCTACACACCTCTTTTGAGAGAGATTTGACAAACTGGAGCTCATTAGAAAGAGAGTAAACAGGAAGTGAGTGAGCTTAACATCAAGCCAGTAAAGAAATGCCTGAGAATGTTTATACTCTGTCTTCTCCAATTGGGGTAGTTCCTCAGTTCTTCTTTGTTTTTCAAGACCTCGAAACTTTTCATGTGCCTGTTGGCCATTTGCATGTCTCCTTTGGAAAAATGTCTATAGATCTTTTACCCATTTTTAAATTGGGTTGTTTGGTTTTTGGCTAATTGAGTTGTATGTGTTCTTTGTACATTTTGGATATTAACCCCTTATCTGATATGTGAGGTTGCAAATATTTTCTCCCATTCCATAGATTGCCGTATTTTGCTGATGGTTTTCTTTGCTGTGCAGAAGATCTTTAGTTTGATATAGTTCCACTTGTTTATTTTTGCTCTTGTTGCCTTTGCTTTTGGTGTCAAATCAAAAAAATCATTTCCAAGACAATGTCAAGAAACTTACCTCCTGTGTTTTCTTCTAGGAGTTTTATGATTCAAGTCTTAGATTTCTAAAGTCTTCAATCCATTTTCAGCTGATGTGTGTTTGTGGTGTAAGATAGAGGTCCAATTTCATTCTTTCGCATGTAGATAATCCAGTTTTCCCAGCCCCATTTATTGAAAAGACTATCCTTTCCACATTGTGTATTAGAAAGGAGAACTTAAATGTTCTCTACACACACACACACACACACACACACACAAAGGTAAATACGTGAGGCAATGGATGTGTCAATTAACTCAACGGGGGCAATTCTTTCACCATGCATGCGTATATCAAACCATCATGTTCTGCACTTTAAATATCTTACAATTTTATTTGTCAATTATACTTCAATAAAGATGGAGGAAAAGGAGAAACTTTTGAAGAATACTGGCCAGATATTTTGTAGTATGTCCCTCAATTTGGGCTTGTCTGAAGTTTCCTCCTGATTAAATTTAGGTTATGCATTTTTCGGAAGAATTCTACAGAAGTGATGTTGTGCCCTTCTCAGTGCATCATTTCAAGAGGCGCATGATATCAATACGCCTTGCTGCTGGTGACATTAAGTTCAATCACCTGTAAAGGTGGTCACTGCCAGGTCTTTCCACTGTCAAGTTACTACTTTTCCCTTCGCAACTGATAAGTATCTTGTGAAGAGCTATGTTGACAGTATGTAAATATCTGATTTCTCTTCACACTTTCACACACTAATTTTAACATCTATTAGGGCTCCCTGCTTGCAAGAATTATGATGACGTACCTGTCAAATTTCTATGATGCTTCCATTTGCATCATTCCTTCCACATTTATTAATTAAAATCCTACTGCAAGGAAGAGTTTCTCCTTCTCCCCTACTTATTGGTTCAATTGTTTTTATATCAATAGAGAATTCATGGATATTTATTTTATTCTATAAGTTATAATCCATTTTTCTCTGGCTTTGACTATGGAAATTACTTTAAATTTGTTCTATCTCCCTTTCAAGACCCTTTCAACATATATTCCTCATTTTTTGAGCACTTAATCTGGCACCACAAACATTCCAGCCTCATCTTGTAATTTTTCCTTAACCCAGTCATGGAATCAGCCATTTCTTCAAGGAATCCTGGTTCCTTTTCCTGGCAAATGGCATTTAAAAACCAAGATCTAGATTAGACTTGTGCTGGTGATCACCTTGTAGTGTGTACAGATGTCAAATTATAATGCTTGAATTATGCCTTAAACTTATTTTTAATAATAACAATAAAAAATAAGATCTAGGTGTTAGGTGTGTTGATTGCTACTGAGGTATCATTTCTTCTAAGCTCTCCTAGTAGAAAGAATCAGGAAATATAAGTACGTATACCCACACAAACATGCACACACATGCATATCAATTTCTACATCTGTCTGCAAATATTTTTGAAAACATGAATTCATACTGATACTTCTGTTTCTAGTCCAGCACCACAGGACTGATTCCAACCTTGTCCTTTCACTTATTTGTAGCTCCTTCTCTGACAATGAGAAATCTAGTTATCATTAGCCACAATATATTTACACATTTATTTAATCCCAGATTACACACAGTTTCAGAATCACTAACTCATACTCATGTAAAAGACAAATTAATAACTAGTGAATGATATTTGTGTTCAGTTCTTTTTTTTTTCCTCCGGAGGAAGATTAGCCCTGAGCTAACATCTGCCAGTCCTCCTCTTTTTGCTGAGGAAGACTGGCCCTGAGCTAACATCCGTGCCCATCTTCCTCTACTTTTTATGCGGGACGCCTACCACAGCATGGCTTGCCACGTGGTGCCATGTCCACACCCGGGATCCAAACCGGTGAACCCCGGGCTGCTGAAGCGGAATGTGTGCACTTAACCGCTGCACCACCAGGCTGGTCCTTGTGTTCAGTTCTTTAAGTCTTTTGTCTTGGTATATATAATCCAAATATTGTTTTCTAAACTGACTTAGATTAGTTCTTTTATTTCTTACCCTCTTTAGAGTGTATTTTTGTTTGTAATACAGTTAGGTTAATTTGTTACTGTGTAGATTACATTTTAAGTTCCTCATTCCTGCCTAGTTAATTTTAATTAACTATTTTTTGTACAGTGAAACATTAACATGGTTCTAAAACTCAGAATTATACCCAAACTATATATATTCAGAGAAATGTCATTCTCCCCTTATCCTTTCTACCCCATTCCCATTCCTCCATTCTTTCTTTCTCCTTCTTACAACCCATATGGGTAACCAGTCTCATTGGTTTACCATAACTGTAATTTTTTTGCACTAAGAGCACATACACATATATTTTCTTATTTTCCCTCCATGTTTACTAAAAAAGGTAGCCTACTATAGACACTCTTTCGCACTTTTCATTTTTTACTTATCATATATCCTGGAAATAACCTCACATCAGTTCATAGAGTTCTTCTTCATTCTTTTCTACGGCTGCCTAGAATTCCACTGTGCAGCTGTACGATCGTTCATTCAACCACTCTCCTGTGTAGGTGCATTTAAGTTGTTTCACACATTGTATAATGACAAACGATGGTGCAACTAATAATCTTATGCAAAGAATCTTTGTATCGTTAGAAGTGTGAGTATAAGATAAATTCCCTTAAGTGCTATTGCTGGATCGAAAAGTAAGTGCATATGTAGGTTTATTAAATGTCCCCAAATTCCCTCTCAGACAGCTTGTATCAGTTTGCATTGCCACCTGCGATGCAGGAGAGTGTGTGTTTTCCCACGGCCTTACCAGCAGAATGCATTGTCACACTTTTTAATCTTTTTAATCTGTTAGGTAGGAAATAATATCTCAGTGTTAATTTGCACTTATCTAGTTTTACATGCACTTGAACCTCTTTCTGTATTTTAAAGGGCAGTTTATAATGTTTTTGTGAATTGTCTGTTTGTGCCTTCATTTTTTCTCTCAGAGTTTTGGTCCTTTGTCCCTCAGTTTTTAAGAGTTCTTAATATTTTAGGAAAATCAGCTCTTTGTGATATCTGTTGCAAATATTTTCTTCCAGTGTGCTAATCATCTTCTGATTTTACCTATGGTGTTTTGCCATGAAAACATATATACAGCCAAACATATAAACCTTTTTTTTTTGGCTTCCAGATTTTGAGTCACAGTTCAAAAAATGTTCTGGCGCCTCAGTTAAAGAGGAATTCAACCATGAATCCATCTAGTATTTATATGACTTCATTTTTCACATTTTGATAGATTTGGAGTTATTCTTCCATATGGTATGAGAAATGGATCTAATTTTATTTTTTTTATTTTTATTTATTTGTGTGTGTGTGTGTGTGTGTGAGGAAGATTGGCCCTGAGCTAACATCTGTTGCCAATCTTCCTCTTTTTGCTTGAGGAAGATTGTCGTTGAGCTAACATCTTTCCCCATCTTCCTCTGTTTTGTATGTGGGATGCCGCCACACAGTGCTTGACAAGTGGTGCTAGGAGAGCACCGGGGATGCGAACTAGCAAACCCCAGGCCGCTAAAGAGGAGCGTGCGAACTAACCACTACACCGCCAGGCTGGCCCATTGTCTTTTTAATTTAAGTAGATAATATGGTTACATGAATTTTCTTGTGAATAACTTCCCCCTTTAATTGAAATCTATCAGAACTCATATCACAGGAAAAGCAAAGGACTTGAAGAACACCATTTGACATGAAGTATGGTGATAAAACACATGAGCTTTGGAATCAGAGAACGGGTTTTAAATCCAGATTTTGTTACTTCCTGGCAAACCACTCTCCTGTATAGAGGCATTTAAGTTGTTTCACACATTTAATCAATTTTAGGCAACTTTAAGCAATTTCCTTAACCTGTCTGAACACTAGTGTTCTCATCTATCAAATGTGGATAATCATAGACTCTACCTTCTAAGGCTATTGTGAGGATTAAATGAGATAACGTCTGGAAAGCACTTAGCAGAGTCCTCCATAAGTGGTTGCTATTATTACTAAAAGTTCATGCTCACTTGGGTATAGACCAATTGCACAGAGCTTTCCTCTTTCAGTTTCTCCTCATTCCTGTTTGACAGGGTCCTATTAGCTATGAAGGATTAAGCTTTATTGCCCTCCCAGGAAGTCCTGATTGACTGGTCATGGGCTCTGTCAAAATCATGGGAGCTGGTGGTTTACACTAGAGATCCCCAGACGCAGATATCTGAGGCAGCAGACCTTGGAAAGGCAAAAGCTTTGTCTTTAGTGCATTTAGATCTTTATCATTCTCCGTTTAACATACGGCTTGTGGAATACAGCAATTTTCTAGGCTTTTATCAAGCAGATTATTAAGCAGGAAGAAAATCTTATCTTTTTAGAATTTTCAGCCACTGATTATGCCAAAATAGTTAAGAACACCAACTAGTAGTCCTTATCTTTTAAAGGATTTTGCATATCGTAGCTTTATATGAGTTCGTTAAATTGCTCTAGTTTCCACTCTCTGTTTTTTGAAGTCTGATACATGATGCATATTAGCCTCAAAGAAAGCACCCCAACAAATGCCTGGCTTCTTATGGAAGGCAGACAGGGAGTAACATGCATGCAGACACACACACACCAAGAGAGACAATTGAGTTCTATATGACATAATCACTTAGGTTTATATCCACAGCAGCAAGTAATAGGGATATGGTGAAGGTTTGATGAAGATTTATTAAAAGAACGAATAGAAGAGTTGGTTAATTACTTAATTGGGTAGATAAGTGAATGAGTATTAGAAACTTGCACATGTGTGAGTGAGTATACAGCCATATGCTACATATTTTCTACTAAGATCTCTGTAGTTATCAGATCTACATATTATTTTGAGATCATTCAATAAAGCCCCCCCTTTATTTACATGAATACCATTGCTGTTTTAAGCAGATAGGGGCTAATAAATGATTATACCAGATAGTTCTTCTTCGTACAGGGGCAACAGATGTACACAAAATCAGTTACTTAATTCCCCTAATCACCCGTTTCTTCCCTCCCTCCTCATCCTCTGCTTGGAAACTTCCACACTCCCCAGTGTACTAATAGCTGACCCTGGAAACTGGCAGAAACCAAAACCTTCTCTTGAAAGCAGCAGGCTCCATATGGTTGCTTCAAGCATGGAGGGCAACCCTGCCAAGTCTCCTGCAAAGGGATTTCACAGAGCAGAGAGACAAACGTGTCCCTTTAAATGTTAGTCATTGAGGCAGAGAGAAGAAACCGCCTTCCTGATGAAAGGCAGTTAAAGTACTTTTGAGCCTCTGATCTGCAACCTATAGGAAGTTTTGTACAATGGCGGCTCAATGCCAAGCATTAAAAATAAATGTAATCATCAGATGATTAGCTCTAAAAGTCTTCCTCAAAAAATGATAGAGCTGTCAGTTACAATCGAACATACATATGCATATTTGAAAACAGGGAGACCGAGAATAACTTTGAGTGCATGAAACTAGCGCTATTCTACGTGTGTGTGAGGGTAACAGAGGCTATGACATAGCATATGAAGTCAATGGTGGAGTTGTTATTATTTATACATGAGTAAAGATTACAAATGCAAGCCCCAGCTCAGATCTCTCACCCCCTGGATCTGTGAAACCTGTCACTCAGTCTCCCGCGGTGTGTCTTCCTGTCTCGGAGCCATTGGACCACCTGCTGCCAAGACTCTCATCTACTGCATCGCCCGAAGGCCTCGATGATAACAGCATTGATTCCAATGTACATCTAATTACTTCTCATAATCTATTCATTTCACAATAGTGTAGTGAAACATCTGTCACATCATAAACTCTTTAGTAGCCTTATCAAACCACCAAAACACACTCTGCTGCCAGTTGGCAGCTTCCTCGGTTTCCCGTTTATTAATATGATGCAAACATTTCTAGTCCTTTTTGCAGCTTTAGATGAATTTCCCCAATGACCAGTGAAGCAGAACTGGGCAAACTGCAGTTTAAATGTCTGTGTATTACCTATTGAGGGACAAATCCAGATATCACACAGAAATCAGTTAAAATAGCATTGTTTCCTTGGAGGGATCATCTCTAAGTGAAGTTCTTTCATTCATAGCAGTGAAAGATGGGGCTCTTTTCTTGACTTCAACATATCTCATTAATTTACTAAAATAAGCTATGGAGACATTATTGCCTTTGAATAGGATATTGCACAGGAAAGCCTTTTACTTTCACATGTTTAACTTTACCTTTGGGGAAATTATGCTCTTTCGTTTTCCTCTTCTTTTTAATTTTCTCCCTTCACCCTTTCTCTTCCTCCCAATTCCCTTTTCTTTCTATTAGAAAATCTAGTAACGAGATCTATCATGTCATAGTTGATTAGAAAATACTGCTACTATTTGGTGATAAAATCTACCCTATGTTCTTGGCACAATACTGATACATCTTCCACCAAAGAAATAGATCACTAGGTGCTGACTGTTGGTGAACTTACTTCTGCTCATCCTTCAAGACCCAGTTGAACGTCACCTGCGTTAGCAGCTCTCCCAGAGAGAACTACTCAATTCTCTTTTTATACGCTCATAACAGCTTGACATCTCTACTCATGCACTTAACATAATGATTGAGAATCATTGGTGTGCATATCGGCCTTTTTCTAGATGATAAATACCTCAAGGGTAAAGACTGATTTTTTTCGTGTTTGTATCCCTGGCAACTTCCTGGGTGCCTGGCACCCCAGACAATGTCAAATAGATGTAGAAGATTTTAGAGTTCACTTAAGAGAATTGAAAAACTGCAGAGATTCAAGAGCTACTTTATATCCATGGTGAACAATATCAGTATTATTCTCTATGTTCCACTCCAATAATAACCGATAATGACATGTGCTGGGTGCTGTCCTAAGTACTTCACATAATATCAGCTTATTTAATCCTCACGACAACCCTATGAGGTAGGTACTATTATGACCCACATTTTAGAGCCAAGGAATTGAGATGCAGAGAGACTGTGAGTGTTGCCCAAGCTTGTACCACTGGTAAGTGCTGGAGCTCAGCAGTCTGGCTCCAGAGTCCCTGCTCTTAATTCTTACACTATATTGCCTCTTTAGTAGCTAAACTGTCCTCCTGTCATTTGCAGATAGTTCTCTCATTGTCTGATCAGTGTCACTCTTTCTTGAGCAATTCCAGAGGTTCATAGAGCCTATTTCCCAAGTTGTCCATTTGGGTGGATAGGATGTATATCTGGCCCTCTTCATTAACATGGTATTTTTCCCAGTGAATTCAGCACTACCATTTGGTATTACATTAAGAAGGGCCATTGCCCATGACTGTAGAGGGAATTCCAACTTTCTTCCAAATTTCCGGAACAGACTTGAAATCATTTCTGACATAACCATCAACTCTTATTAATGTACTTTAAAAAAAAATTCCTTCAAAAAAGTCATAGATGTTAGAATGTTCTGTAGAAATATTCCTGGAATCCACCAGAATATAAATTTATTTCTTATAAAGCATCACATCACCACAAAATAGCTACTTGTGGCCATTATTATCCTGGATTGGATTTGGTGTTAATGACCCAGAGATAAAAAGACTCTGTGTCATATTACAGATCCCCTAACAATTCCCTAAGTCCTCAAGGGTCAAGGCTAAAGGGAAAGCAACTGTTTATCTCCATTGCCTCTTCACATAATGTATAGCTAATAGCTGCATGTATCAAAATAAACAAATCATGCACTTAACAGGCTAGGTCTCCATTTTAGCATATCCCAACATAGTATACAGCCCTCTGAACTGTAACCAGACTACTCCAAAAATCATAAAACCTGAAAGGACCAGTGAATGCCACTGTCCTGACTCAGCATCCACTTGTAGTGCAAGAAGGGGTTCAACTTGTTTTTGCAAGAGGAATATATGCAAGAATTCACATAGTGACAAAAGAAAGGCTGTAAGGATCAATGATTAAGAGTTGGAATCTGGCTTAAGATAGACCTGGGTTCAAAACCGTGTTCTTGGGTTGGGCCCCATGGCCGAGTGGTTAAGTTCACACGCTCTGCTTTGGCAGCCCAAGGTTTCACTGGTTTGGATCCTGGGCACGGACCTAGCACTGCTCATCAGGCCATGCTGAGGCGGCATCCCACATGCCACAACTAGAAGGACCTGCAACTAGAATATACAACTATGTACTGGCAGGCTTTGGGGAGAATAAGAAGAAGAAAAAAAGATTGGCAACAGATGTTAGCTCAGGTGCCAATCTTTAGAAAAACAAACAAAAAAATCTGTTCTTCCTCTTATTAAGTGGCTGGGTGACCTTTGGTGAGTTACCTCTCCAAATCCCAGTTTCTTCATCTGTGTAATGGGCATGATAACAGTACCTGTCCCAAAGACTAATGGGAGGAAAACACATGGAAAGTGCTTAGCATAGTAGTACCTGCTGTAGTTGGAGGTTACCTAGTGCTGTTATTATCACTGCAGGTGCAGAGTCATGTCCTTCCACTATGCATCTGCATGTCATAAAGAAAAGGTAAATGAGCACCAAAGAGTTCAAAGTCAATACTATAAGTCATCCCATTTCTTTATGTTTAAAACTAAGATTAAATCTTGAGATTTTTTTGAATATTTTACTAGGATCTTTAAAAGTATCTGTAATCAAAAAGCTCTGCTTTTTAAAATACTGGCTGAAAAACAAAGATATCTCTGTGAGATATCCATAACATTACAGAATTTGATTCATTTGTTCATGTGTTAACTGACTTCCAACTGTAAGTTCCTGAAGGTGGCAGACATAAAATAATATCAGAGATGTTGCTCTAAAGGAGCAGTCAGTCCAGTTAAGGACAAGGAATTTCCTCTTATGAAACATCCAGAAAGCAGCACAATGTGGCCAAGTACTGAGGTGTAGACAGGATGCCAAAGATTATTAATGAAGACAGTGTGGGCAGTGTAGGCTCAGAAAAGGGAGGGGCCTCCATGAACAGCACCACCAGAGAGGGTCCCTCAGAGCAAGTGAGAGGGAGTTGACCTTTGAAGGATGGGCAAGGTGTAGATAAAGAGCTGGGTAGTGGGAAGTCTTTCCAATCCAAAAGAGCAAGAGAACCTCTGACACCTACCGCTCTCTGCTCAGCATAGTTGGCTTTTCAAAGCAGAAAGTGCCAGGATACCTGTGGCCGTCCTTTCTTGCCTATTAATTTTTGCCAATTCTTGATGTGCAAATTCAAGGTGGATTTGTATGGAGAGTGGGAGAAAGTAAGATACAGAGGATCTACTGAAGCCAGTACTCCTCAAAGCTTAGTTATCCTGTAGCCCCAATAATAATATTTGGTTGCTCAAGCCTCCAACAATAGCCCAGAGAACCACCTCCTCCTGAAAGCTGAGCTTGACCAGAAAGCCTTTTTGACCGCATAGAATTTGGGGAAAATACTTTTCTCCTTTCAAATGGCCCTTGATTTATAAACACTTGGAGAAGCAACAGAATAATACCATTCCCCTATTCTTGCAAAATAAACTTTCATTTAGAAGAGCAGAATAATTTAGGGTCCAGGCTCTTGCACACTTTTAGTATCTGCAACATATTTGTATAAATTAACATGATTCATCCCACTCTTCAACAGCCCCTATTTCTATACATTAGTACAGTATGGTTTTCCAGTCATACACCGGTTACATGAAGATGCAGAAATTGACTAACTGTTTGGTGAGTTAAAAGAATGAAAAATTGGGGCCCATTTGGTGGCACAGTGGTTAAGTTCGCACATTCCGCTTCTTGGCTGCCCAGGGTTCGCGGGTTCGGACGCCGGGTGCGGACATGGCACTGCTTGTCAGGTCATGCTGTGGTAGGCGTCCCACATATAAAGTAGAGGAAGATGGGCATAGATTTTAGCTCAGGGCCAGTCTTCCTCAGCAAACAGAGGAGGATTGGCAGTAGTTAGCTCAGGGCTAAACTTCCTCAAAAAAAAATGTGTGAAAAATTAAGGGACTCTCTTTTACAGATTTTTTTTAAGTAGCTAGCTGGACTGGCCACACGTCACCTGCTGAAGAACATTCTTTTGTTAGTCCAGTTTGTGGAGGATAATTGAGAGAAGGATGTGAGACCCCAGTATTGTGGTCCTTTAATGTGGCATCAAAAGAAATTGGGGCTCCTGGTTACTTGTAAGAAGGCCTCCTCTCCATCCTGTGCCTCACCTGTAAGATCAGGAGCATGCTACTTCTTTTGACTCCTCTTCTGTGGCTGATTTCTCTTTTTCTAGCTCTGTGGTTGCCTCCTCGCAGCTGTAGCTTGTTTGTGACAGGAAGCCTCAGGTCACCAGCCTGCTTTGTCCAGTACTGAAGACTGAACACTGGGAAATGCCATTCCTGGTGGCAGTGTTTCTTTAGATAGTGCTAGAAGGTGGAATAAGATCCCAAGAATCCCTTCAGCCACAATCCTCCCCATTTCTCAGTGGGAACTGAAGCAGCTGAGGATAAAAATCCATCTCAGAGATACGACTCAGGTAGATGTGGACTAAAAAGCAAAAAAGTTGAGAAACTCAGGTCCAGACACAAAAACTTCCAGAAAGGCAACCAAGTTACGATGAAAAAGAAGAAGATACATACAAGAGTTTAAGGAAAGGGAGAACTATTGGTACAGTGAAGAGAAAGGGAAGTTAAACCGGACGGGATGAGAAAATAAGGATCTAAATGAACTTGATCATCTTTAGCATTTCTTCTTTACAGCCTCGCCATTGGAAGAGTAGGAAGCATCTCAGACCCTGCTCTCGGTCTCCTTCTGCCTCACAATCCCCTTCTGCCTGGACTATGCCTTGACCCTGTCGCACTCTCCAAACAGTTCCTCGCATCATTCCTGCTGTGGCCAATTCTTGGGTATCAACTGACTAACCTAACACTTCTTCCCGTTTTATCACCTGGAGCTACTTGGAGACTTTAGGGCAGAGCTGGGGATAGAGAAAGCTTGAAGGGCCTCCTCAAAGAAAAAGTCTGCCTCAGCAATGTGGGCAGAAGCCAAGTAGACAGCAGTCCACCTTGTGAGTCCCAATTTTCCTCCATGTATTTATATTTCATTTATTCTCACTCCAAGGGCCAAAGGGCCACCATCTTTGAATATATCTCTCAGTCTTCCCTATTCTCTAAAACAGTCACTGTTACTGTTTATAGCACTTACAAGAGGAAAAAGTGCAGAGGATTTGTAGCCCAAATATACAAAGAAGGGTCTGAACTGAGGCTTACATGAGTGGTCAAGAGATACGAGGAGGAGGTAGGAGAGAAATGTGGGATTTGAGCAGGGGGATGCTATCTAAAACAGGGTAGCCAGGTGCAAATTAAGGAAAATTAAGAATTGAAGTTAGAAGTTGGTGGAATACAGAAAGTGAATGCAGAAAGGGGAGATTCAAGCTAATTAAAATTTATTTAGACCCTTTAATGCTCGAAGTATTATGGATGATGCCAAGTTCGGTAAAATACTGCTCCCCTCTCCCAGGATTCACATTCTATGGGGTAGAAATAGATTGCACACTAGAATCTGTAATCTAGGGCAGAATGAAGAAGTCCCATAAATGTAATATTGGTAAGGAAGACTCAGAAAACAGAGGAGAGAGATGAATTCTAACATCCAGGAAAGTCTCACTGTGAGCAGTAATTTGACCCAAACCATAGCAGATAGGGCTATAACAAATGAAAATGAAATTGGAAATGGTAGAGAAAGACTTTCCTGGAAGAGTTTGCACTATAAGCAATGCAATGGAGATGCCAGGGAAAGACATGGTCGAGTGACTGCCCCATACCTCTCCTTAATCCGTTCGTTCAACGAACAGGCATTGGGCACATCCTTCATGTCAGAGCCTACACCAGGTACAGGAGAAATAAAGTGAATCCAGCTTGGTCTCCGTGCCAAGTCTTTCCAACATTGCTGAAATCGGGGTATGTGGAGGCGATTAGAGACAGATTCCCAAGGGCCATGAATGCCAAGCAGGAAACCTGAGTTTTGTTCTGTTTTCTGTAACTACATCCCATTCTCTGATGTGAGGAAAGGCAGTATCAGACGTGAGTTTTGAGAAAGTAACTGGCAAAAGTACGAAGCAAAAGAGTTCTTCAAAAACTCTGGTGAGTGTGATAGTGTAGGGAGCAGGAGAAAGCCTAGCTCTAGTAAATTTATAGAATCCAAATGGCCAGTAGCTAGTGTAGACAGATTAATCTTTATTGAACATCAGGATATTTCAGCCTGTCTTCATCTTATCGGGCATACAGACAGTTGACTTGTCCCTTCCCATCTCACGTCATCGTACTTCATGTCCTCAGCGCCCAATGGTAATCACCTGTGGAGACAAGAAGCAATTTCTTGGTTAGTACACCATCAAATCCATGATAAGTTTGCACTTCGTAATGGCTAAGACATGACTGGTGAGCTAGAGAAGCTCAGACAGTGATTCTGCTGCGTCTGGGCTGTGAGAAGGATGGATTGAGGCAGTTTCAGGGGATCTAAGGGTGATGAGGCCGCCAACACATCACCCCACAAACTGGCCTTCTAAGCTTCCCTGGGGCTCATTCTCCTCCTCTCTACAGTTCTGGCCAGAACTGCTGATTTAAGTATTTGTAGCCTTCGACTCTAGCTGTTTCATTCTAATTCTGTACCCAGTGAAGATGAGAACATCTTCATTTTTCTTTATGATCTATCAGACTGTTATAATAATCACATATCGTCCTTTAATACCATCATTAAGTATTTGCCTCAGTCTTCACTTCTCCAGAGATAATAATTCCAGAATTTATTGCTGTTCTTCATCAGCACTATTTTAAAACCTTAGCACCAGCTTTTTGATTTTCCTCCAAAAATCTAGACTTTTGCAGCCTATTGATCCTCTCTTTGAAATGTATATGTTACCCATAGGTGGCCCACTTGATTAGAGTCAGGAAATCACAGCTTTAATCTTGAGTCTACCACAAATTGGTGGAGGGAGAAGGCAAGTTCTTTAAACACATTGTGTTGTAATTTTTCTGGCAATAAATAAGAAAGAGAAAAACTCCTGCCTCTCAAGGGGACTGTGAAGATTACATATAATGTATGTAAAGGTATTTCCAAAAGTAGAATATGCTTAGCAAATGCAGTGCATTTAAAGAAACAATAGTAATAGCAATAATAATAATAATAATAATAATAATGCACTAATGGTGCAGGAAAGGGATTTCAGGCACTCTTTTCAGGAATGGTCACTCCAACTTTCTCTCCACCAGGCAGATTCTTCCAAGAATAAGCAGGAAGCTCTTCATCTTTTTATGCCTTCAACAAAATTTCTGATTAGCATCCATTATGTTAAGTATTGTTCTAGACACTGGAGATATTGCAGCTCTTACAGTTAGCGGGAAAAGTTTGGATCATAATAGATTGTACATTATAATCATGACTTGTTTTTATCATAAGATCAATTATTTCATGTTGCAAAATAAAAGAATATTAACTTGGAGCTTGTTAAAATATATTCTCTTCATTTGAAAACTATTGCAAAGGAAATCTCCATTTTGCCTATACCAAGTTTAGAAGAAATAATTTTTATTTTATCTCTGAACGTTAACGCATACATTTTATTGAATGCTCATCTTTGCTATACTCCGTTCTCGGTTGAAAGGAAAAGAATGGAGGAGGAAAGGGAAGAAAAGAAAGCGAACATTTACAGAGTGCCAAAATCGTTCTCAGTGTTTTTACACCCAGAATCTTCTATCTGCCCCTCACGTTTTATATTAGAGTGTGGTGGATCCTCCAACTATTTCTTCTGCCATGAAGGTCAACGGTGGATCAGTGACAGTATGTGGTTCTTTCTTATTCTGTGAGTTTAAAAAACCCCTTGACATGATTTTCTCATTGAATCCAGTGGAGGGAGGATTCCATCATATAAACCTGACACTGGATACATATTCCCCAGTGGACTGGGGAGCCATAGTTCCCCAGCGAAGCCAGGTCACAAGTAAAGTGCAAGAACTGACATTTTACCTCTTTCCCTGCTGAGATGTTTTCCCAGGCCCTGTCCCTGTTCCCCCTAACTTCTTTTCACCCTGGGTTTCACCACTTCATTCCATTGGAGCATCATTCTGTTGTTGTTAATTCTAGAATAGGATGGATTCCAAATTTTGACTATCTTAAACCATACCCAAGAGGATTTCATTTCTGCAGTACCCAAAGGACTTAATTAGAAGCTATTTTTGCCTCTAATGCTGTCTCAAGGTATAGGACCTAGCGGCAGTAGTATGGGACACCCCTGAACATAATTGTCATTTATTGAGCAGTGTGTAGATCATTGTTTTAATCAGTGACGCCTAACTTTGGGGAAATTCAGGTAATGGATTTCAGATATTCTTTGCACTTCATTCTAGGAGTGATCATCCCACTACATTCTTTCCACCGGCCAGTGTCTGCAGAGAATCACAAGGAAGTTCTTCACTCTTTTCAAGCCTTCAGAAATTATTTACGTAGCATTTACTATGTGCCAGACACTGTTTTAGGCACTGGAGATAATGAGATTAATAAGTTAGACAGTAAGGTCCTTGCCTTCATGGAATATGCCTACTAGGAGAGGAAGACACAAAAGAAATAAGAAAGCAATTTCAGATACTGATAAGTATTGTGATGTGTATATATGTATCATCAAGGGGAAGTGAAAGGGAGTAACTAGAGAAGGCTAATTTCAGTAAGGTCTATCTGTGGAGGTAATATTTGAGAAGGAACTAACATGGCAAAGAACCTAAGAATGAAATTTCCAGCCAGAAAGAACTATAAATGCCAAATTCCTGAGGCAAGAACAAGCTTGTTCAAAGCACGAAGACAAAAATGAACAACATACAAATAAGATCTGAGAGGTAGGTAGGAAATAGATCAAAAGGGCCTTGTAGGCCTTGATAAGCTATACGAATTTTATTCTAAGTGTGATAGTCAACAAATGGAGAGTTTTTAAGCAAAGACATCTAATAATAGGATTTGCAGTTGAAAATGTCTCTATAGCTACCGTATGGAAAATGGTCTTCAAGGGATCAAGAGTGGGTGCATACAGAAAAGTTAGTGGTGGTCCAGACAAGACATGGTTGCAACTTGGCCTAGGGTGGTGGCAGTACAGATGGAATGTCATAGGCTAATTTGGGATATATTTTGGAGGTAGAACTAATAAGACTCACTGATGGGTTGGATGCTGGGAGGGAGAGAGAGGAAGAAACTGAGAATGACGATAGCCCCAGTAAGGATATGACAGAAAGTTACTATGGAGCTGAAAAGTACCTTAGGCAAAACGCATTCCTGGGATGAGGCCACTCTCCTCTGGGCCTGTGCAGCACATAGTTCATTTCTCCGAGATGGCACTTATCCTGTGGTGTGGTGGTAATGCCTCTCTCTCGCACTTGGCTGAGAGTTCTCAGGGAATAAGGACCACGTCTTACTCATTTTCATGTAATAATTGAGTTAGTAAATCAATGAATAAATGAATTAATGAGGAAGATATACCCCTATCTCCCAGATAAGTGTATCTTTCTTCTTTTCAGGCAATTATGCAGGCAAATGATAAGTAATCCAAATTTTTCCATCCTGCTGATACAGGGTGGTGTATACATCTTGCTCACCTGGGAGGTCTCAAAGACAGATTGCTCAGCTATACATAGGGAAAGAAGATGGGCCACAGAAAACCGCTCTTTCTCATCACTTATTTCCTCACTATTCCCCAGACAAGAACTCTCAGCTCAGCTTGTGTTTTCAGTAATATTTGTGCTTTTGTTTGGAAATGAAGGAAACAGAGAACCAATAGCAGTCATTATTATACAGAAGCAGTGTGTGCAAAGCTGTTAGCGTGGACCTGGCTCAGAGTAAGTGCGTAATAAATGGGAGCTATTATTATTAAAAAATGATCATCGCTAACTCCAACTGATGCTCAATACTGCTTTCTGATTTTAATATTTTAAAGGTGTTTTTCCTTTTCTCTAAAACGTTCTATTGAGAAAAACTTCTATTATGTGAGTTTAACATGACCAAAAAAGTAGGGCAGGTAACGTGGCCAGGGAATGTAGCGCCAAAGGCTTGGTCACAAAACTAGGAAATGATTCGTTGTGCTGTCTTTCACTGAGCACTCACCGTGTGGCAGACACTCTGCTCTGTGCCAAAGATAGACAATGAGTATGAAATACTTCTTGCCCTCGAGAGTCTCCCAATCTAGGAAGAGAATTAGAAACCAATCAAATAAGTACAATACAAAATAACACTAATTACCTATATCAGAATGCAATCCAGAAAAGGATGTAATCGACTATGTCTTATGGTGGGTGGTGGGAGGAGAAAGGATCTGGGAAGGCTGCACAAAGAAGATGAAACTTGAGAATTTTGAAATATACCAAAGGGTACAAGTATGGTAGGGCAGTCTGACCAGAGGGAAACAGCATATATCATCAATTTATTTGCGAGACACTTAGGCCAATGTTCCCAAAGACTAGTAATAATGTTGGTACTTTATTACCAAAATGGAATCTTTTAACCTATCATTCATTCTTATTTTTCTGGTTTTTTTTAAATTGAGCTATCATTGACACATAACAGTGTATTAGTTTTAGATGTACCACATAATGATTTGATATATGTATATATTGTGAAATGATCACCACAGTAAGCTTAGTTAACATCCATCACCACATATACTTACATTTTTTTTCTTGTGATGTGAATTTTAAGACCTAGTCTCTTAGCAACTTTCAAATATATAATACAGTATTGTTAACAATAGTTATCATGCCATTCATTACATCCTCAGGACTTATTTATCTTATAACTGGAAGTTTGTACCTTTCGACCACCTTAGAATTTTCATTCAGCAATGCATATTGGAGCCCCAATGCTAAGAGATGAATTTTCACTGAAGTATTTTCAACAGAATACTCATTGTACTGGATTTTAAGAGACGTTATAGGAAAATAAATTCTTTCATCAAAAACACTTGGTAAATACTGGATTTAATAAAATTAAACGGCATTCTTAAATACAGTATCACTCAGAGTCCTTAGTATGTTAATAGGCTGTGTGAATAGCTAAGAGGAAAAGATAGTATGCAGTGTTTCCAAATATATTTGATCATAGAATTGTTTTTTTGACTGGTCTTCCAGGAAAAATGTTCTGAGGAATAGACTTAAAAGACAATAGAACCAAACAAGTTGTTCATTTATGACTGAAATTAATTTAACTTCTAGCCTCTTTGACCCTCAATGTGGTTATCTGAAAAACAGATCTAGTGGTACCTTCTTTTAATCATCATCTACTCTCTGACTGAATAGACGTGTCAAAGAAAGAAGCCAGGTGGTACTTCCTCCCAGAAGGGCAGCCTAGCCCTGTGGATTAGTTTTCTAGGACTGTTATAACAATGTACCACACAATGAGTGACTTAAACAATAGAAATTTATTTTCTCACAGTTCTGGAGCCTAGAAGTCTAGATCAAAGTGTTAGCAGGGCTGCTTTCTTATCAGGCCTCTTTGCTTGGCTTGTAGATGGCTGCCTTCTCCCTGTGTCTTCACATGGCCTCCCCTCTGTGTACGTCTATGTCCCAATCTCCTCTTCTTATAAGGACACCAGTCGTACTGGATTAGAGGCCACCTCAATGACTCATTTTAATTCAGTTACCTCTCTAAAGATCTTATCTTCAGTATGGTTACATTCTGAGATACTAGGAGTTAGGACTTCAACATATGAATGGGGGGGTGGGGGTCAGCACGGGTACAGTTCAGCTCATAACACCCTTCTCCACAGAACTCCAAACCAAAGATTTCAGATTACTCAAAGCTGATCGATGCTAATCAAACATATAAGAAAAGAATTTTAAAATAAAAAGAAAGCTATATCCAATTCATTCGACCAACTGAGCTCTATTTATACCATCCTCTATGCTAGACAGAAAGATAACGGCTAATAAGACAGACACAGCTCCTGGCCTCACAAAGTTTACAGATGTGTATGACAGCTGTCAATTGCCCATGGAAAAATGTTCATAGAAAGTCAAATAGTTATATGAAATCAAGCAGAGTTAAGTTGGTACTTGGTGAAAGCTGAAAGACTATTATCTCAACTCCACTAAGAACATCCATTAGCTGGACCATGCGCCCTCTCCACTGAAGATCCTAGGGACATAACGATGTGTTAGCATCCATCTTTCTGGGTTTCATGCCCATATCTGAATTTTAGTTAACCTATTATTCTTCAGGAAGTCTACATTTTAGACCTGAATATACTTTCTAATCACCTTGCTAGAGCTTGGATATTTCCCAAATCTCACATGTTAATATGTATCTTTTACGACAAGATCCTTCTACAGAAATGTATTCAACATTTTTTCTTGACTTTTTTTTTTTACTACTTTAATTCTTAGAAGGCAGTCATTTTCTTTAATTCCGAATGATACCGGTGTTTTATTGTAGCTACCTACATGCTATCTATAATATTTATTTGCCAAAAAATAATTTCCGTATTAGCTGTTGCTAGGAACTAAGTTGTAAAGCTCAAATTTGGCTTGTGTTATTGAACTAACCATGCTAAGCCCAATGAGGTTTTTCCTTTTCTTTTTTCCTTGCTGGGGCCAACTGAGTATTCAGAGGTCACTTAGCATTTAGCTCTTATGACAATAGAGAAAAGTTGAAACAAAATGGTTATTTTAGCAATAACAAATATACTTTGGTCGTGTCCTATCCCTCATACTAACAAAGCCCACTTCTGCTTGGACCACCCTGTATGTTTTGTACCACTACTGTGTGTGTCCAGCATTAACCCTATAAAGTAGGGGTTACCTCCTAGAGTAGGTAAAAGTAGGTTTCTGTAGGTTACCTACATAAAGTAGAAAAACCCCATCCCAGTTTTCCTGGGGTCGAGAGGTTCTATGGGATGCTGGAGTTTCGTTGCTAAAACAAAGAAAGTGGAGGACGAACTGGGAGGAGTTGGTCACCCTGCAAAGGCGCAAGTAAACACATTGGATACAAACCCAAAGGACTTTCAAGGAATTCTGCCCAAAATGCCCTCTAGCCCCCACACCGTCTTCTTTCCTCTTTCTCTTATCAGTCTTCATTGCGTAACTCAACTGTAACTTTCTCTGTAAGCTTTCCCTATTGGCCTCCCCTGCCAATCACAGACTCAATTGCCCGATTAAAGCTTCCCAGCACTTCTTCATGCCTCCCATGATTCCCAAGGAAGATTAGCTACTTCCTTGGTTCCCCTTCAATAAGCAAGATTCTCCGTGGAACTGACCATACCTTACGCATGGCACTAGCCTCAGTGCCCGCCCAGTTTTCAACACTTACTAATAAGCTTTTGCTTGAATAAGTGGATGAATAAGAAGAGCATTTTCCTAAGCCTCTAAATTTATTAAAATCAGAAAAACTGAGGATTAAAAAGAATCCTTTAGATAAACTGGTCCAGCCATCCATTGTGATTTCAGTAGACCTGGAGTCACAAGACTTTATTATCTGTACCTCCTTGAGCAAATAACTTAGCCACTTTGAGTCCATTTGTTCATCTGTGAAACACAAATCATAATGATTTCTCCTCAAGGTGTTGGATGGACTAAATAAGATGATATTTGTAAGAAGATGTTTGTAAACTTGAGGGCATTAAACAAGTGTCAGGTATGATTATTATTGTTACCAACTATTACTATTATTATTCAGCAAAGAAGGAAAAAATGCTACTGTAAAGCTTCTACAAAATCTCCAAGTGACCATGCACCTTCTGCTAGAACTTAATCTCTCTGCACGGGGAATTTCTCCCATTCCCTCAACTGTTCCTCATGGAATATAATTTCATATTTTATTACCACCCTTTTCACTCTTCTCTAAATAGTAGCAAATTTGTTTGGGTCTCTGAGGCCCAAAATTGAGCACAGTAGTCCTGATGTAGTCTCAGCAATAATATCCTCTCCTAGCTTCTGACTCCATACATCTGTTAATCGAGCCAAGGCACCCTATAGCTGTTTTAGCAGCAGTCTCATCATGCTACTGGCCCACTTTGAGCCTCAATCAAAGAAAATAGCATCACCCTTTCTATTTTTCCTTATTTTCCCTTTTTGTTGTTCTTGTTGTTACTTTGACATTCTCAGGGTCACAAAGGAAGGTGCCCTTGAGCTGCCTTCTCCCTTCTTGAGCGATTATGGAAGTAACGAGCGGAAAAATGAGCAAAAAACAAAACAGTAGTTCTTTGCCTTCTCCCAGGCCAGGAGTGGAGACTGAATAAATACGTGTTCTTTGCATTTTCCTCTGATGATTGGCAACACTAAGATTCACTTGCTCACATGCTTGTTTTGAATATACAAGTTGATCTGGCTTTAGGTTCGGAACCCCCACTAATGCTTTGAAGCACTGAGACACAGTTCTCACTGGAAGGCCTTTTATTAAGTGGACAGCTAGGGTGTCACAGGCAAGATATTTGCACAGTACATTAATTTAGAGAGGAAAAGGTTTCTGTGTAACTTAACCAGGCTGAACAGCTATTTCCACTTTACCTGAATAAAGTATTTTCATGTTTTATCACACTAGTTTGCAACTGCAAAAGCTTCACCCAGTTTATAAGAGTAGCTATGAACTGTCAGGATATATTATTTGGAATGAAGCCTGACAGCTCAAGGCGTGAAAGTAAAATACATTTTATTGTTTAAAAGCATTTCTCACCATCTCCCTTCCACCTCCCTCCCAAATCCCACCCGTCCCATAGCCCCTCACAGGCACCCCTCCCCTGGCTTGGAATGAGATTCACTACAAACATTCTGAAATGGTTTAATCCTCATTAAATAACACGGCATGAAGGAAAGTCCTAAAGGGGAGTGGGGGAAGGGCAGAGTAGTTTTGCGTGTGTAGCAGGAACAGCTCGCATGGGAGACAGGGTGCCTGCTGGAGTGTTGGGAGCAAAAAATAAATAAATAAATAAGAAGAATTCCAGTTAATATCCTGAGAAGAATTATCATCCACAAAACTGCATGCGCTCTTGGTGTCTGGAGTTTCCTTAAAGCCTCTAGTCTGACGGCCCATCAGAAAAAAAGGCAGCAGAGGGAAATCACTCTCTTAACAACACTTACTCGTGGGACCCTCTAGTTTTTGAAGCAATCTCTGTAAGGTCCCAAATTCTGATGTTTCTGGCACTCGATAGAATTTCCTTCACCAGAGAAGAGTTTTCCTAAGCTCTCTGAAATCACCTTGAAGCTCATACACACCCATCCGTTGTCCTTCATATGTTCTCAAGACTGACATTCTAGGGAACACCAGAAGAGGAGTCATGTTTTAGCCAATGGGCACTCTTCTCCAGAAATTCACTGCCACCTTCCTCTTACCATAGTGTCACCATGATGGAACAGAGGCAGGCTTCTGTTCAGAGCATACACTGCTGAAAAGAACGGACTGGGGAAAAAAATTAACTCACAAATGAAAATCTTTTGTTGTTAATGATATTCTATAATAGAAGCCTAATCTCCTACGTATATTATCATCTGGCAAACCAGTTACACATTTAATATGATTTTGCTGTATAAATTATAAATGAAATAAACAATTCTGTCACCATGGTGTGCAATGAATACACCACATGTTATATGTAAATATATTAGTCATTTGCCTTTTATGTGTCACTGAAATCCATTTTCTTTATGGTGTATTTTCTATTCCCTATGGGTGCCAACCAAAGTCGTTTCAACCATACACATATCGGCCTTTAAAGTGGAATTATGTTGTTATTGTCCTTTTCCTGCCCAGTTTTAATAACACCTGCTTTTGTGCCAGTTTCATTTACTGCTGCAAATTGTAATTCAACAGAGAACAACAACAACAAAAACAACAAAAAGACCCAGCCACCCTAACAGCAAATGTGACTCCAGAAAAGAGCTGTGTGATATATTGACACAATACAGAAAACATATTGAAACAATTTTTATTCTCATTATTTTTTACCCAAAATTAAATACAACCCATAAAGCAAGTTTACGTATTCTGCATGTCTCCCCCTACTCCCAACTAAACCCAAACCCTTGGCTTTTAATGAGATAATTTTTTTTAAAAAACGGAATCAACGGTTCAGCCTTTCTTTCAAGTGGTGGCATTTTTATTTTAAGCAGAGAAGCATAAATGCATGAAGGATGCAAATCTGGGCTCTTTCAATGGCTCACCACAGTGTGACAGCTGTGGATGGGATCAAGACAAAAGCGGTGACTGCTCCAAGAAAATGATGGCTTACGCATCTCTAGCCCAATCAATAATCTGGCATGTTGAGGTCAATCACCGCATGGCCATATTCGGTTTGAGCCAGTCACAGATTATTAGTTTGACACCCAGAGGCTGTTTCGTTCTGCTGTGGATGGCGGACAGAGAGCCTGTGTGTGTCTCTTCAGAACCAAGTGGAGAAAGCCTAACTACTTATAACAGCAGAAGCACTGGCGCAGGATTTTCAGAGAGATTCCATATTTGTTAGGAGTGCCACCTTACAATATTCTCCAGGCTGAGTAATTCTTCTTTGGAAGTTGTCACTAACCTAATTTTGTGTTTTATCCATTTAAAAAAAAATGTTTTAAATCCCTACTATGTTCCAGTCCCTGTTCTAAGACCTGAGGATACAAGTGGAGTAAGATTCATTTTTTATCCTTAAGAAGGGGTGAATCTGGAAGATTCTCCAAAGGTGTTAATGCTCTAAATTTTCCCCCAACCTTTGCATTCTCATCCTTCTAAATCCCCCTCCTCAAATTTCCCACATCCAGCCTTGACAGATATGTACGGGGACAAAGAGAAGAGTGAAAGCGAGATCATCATTGTTGTAGATTATTTATGGTTAATAATATCCTGGTCTGGCCAACGAGAATGGTTGCAAGTGGGTTCCAGAAAGCATCTTAATGCTTTATAAACTACTAAGAGGGCAATAGAATTAACCGAAGGGAAGCTATTTCTGTCTGACCTGCTCGTTCCGTTCCTGCAGTCCACCGCCTGTCTATGGGAGTCACATGCTCACTAACGGGAAACAGTTTGTGGTGAAGAGAGCTCCACAGGAGTCTATAGAACAGGGCACTTGCCGTCTGATATTTCACCAGTCATGTTTTACTGTTTCTCCTGGATGGCACGCCATAGAGTGTAATAAATCTCAGTTTGTTTATATTCTGTGTCTGTATTTGCACTTTGGTGATTATATTTGAATTCATGCAAGATCCCTTTTTTTAAGAACCTGAGCATAATCTCCTCATTAATCCTGTCCTGTTTGTCTGTTATTAATAGGCCACTGTACAATGTATTCTGCTGCAAAACTCCACCAGGCATGACTAATTCAGATAATTAATTTGCTAGAACATTAACACCATCAAATGAGCCTGCTAAACCGGTAAATTTAAAGTAAATTAAACTTAATTTGCAGGTTATTGCAATTAAGTCTGCCTTGTCTTTCTGAGGGATTTCAACATCCTCAGTATTTAAGAGGCAATCATAATGCATGCAAGTGGGCGGGCTTTTTGGCTAATTAACACAAGAGTCTAATCTGCTTTTCAATTAGGGTGGATGTTTATAATGTGCTGGTGACAGTGTTGCGATTCAGTGCAGCATAACAGGAGTGCATGGCATAATTATAGCTGAAAAGAAAAGCTCATGCCGGGCCTTTTTAGGGGTTAATGAGACATTGGCAGCTTCCAGCTGAGGAGATCGAGCCAGTTTAGTGTAGCTTCAAGAGGAAACCACCCATAGGGGTTTCCTTTGAAGTGTCAAAAGGTCCCCTTGTTCTGGGTGGCTTATGTTTCATTTGTCTGAGTGGCATATCAAAAATTGATGAGCTGCCAGCAGCAGTCCCTATGACATTAATTCACCAATTGTGTTTCTAATAGTTTCATCCTTAAATAAATTTGGATGATGAGAACGGTAAGGAGAGTCAAGGTTCTGAAAACAATGAGGGCCAGGCCGTTGCAAGGAGTTTATACAGCACAGACAAATGTAGCAGCAGCAAACGTTAAAGGCACGCCTGGCCTGCTACACCCCGGGTTATTAGCTGGGGGAAGACAAAGATGTATTGTGCCTGTGCCCTCTGCTGAACCACAGTCACCGGAAGCAGTGATAAAGACGTGGCGCTCACTGGCGCTTGGTTGAAACGCTAACTATGCTGGAGAGGAATCTTAGGCTGGAACTTCAGAAGATGAAGCTCCTCTGAAGGTGAGACAGACGGCTCCTCAGACACTCTTAATGAAGCCACCTGTACACCAGGGTGGCGGCCGAGGGGAAATTGCCCAATAGGAGTGTAATAAGATCGTGCCTACATTTAGGGTAAGAAAATAAATATTATCTCCTTCATGTAAACACAAAACCAAGGTCATTTGAGGCTCTCTTTGAAATTGAGCGGTTGCAGAGTACCTGTGGAGAAGCCCTCTTCCACTACCTTTATGGCTTGGTTCAGTGAAGTGCTGTGAAATAATTGTACTCTGTGGTTTTAGATGTTCTGTAGTTATATAGTAAAGAGAAGGGAATTTGGAAATAGCTGTCTCCGGGATGAAGACTTTACAGGATGCGCCTAAAAGTTACCTAGGTTGGAATGACCAGTGTCACACTCCCAAAGTGTTCAGATGAGCAAATGGAAAGTAAAGACATCAAATTTTGTGCAAAAATGAAGGTTATCACCACCATGGTGCTACGTGTTTTAAGAATACCAATTATATGTGGTCATCATAAAGAACATTGCAAAGATGATCCTTCTTTTAGCCTCCTGTAACACGCATGAAGTAAGTTACAGCTGGATAAAACACCACCATTTCACAGATGTGAATGAAAGCAGTCAAATAAGTTATTCCAGTTGCTTGAAGAGAGACTGATTATCTAAATGAATTGAAAACTCTGAACTAGTTGTTATGTAGACACGGCCAAAGAAAGTCATGACATATTACAACAAATGTTGCTGAAGTTCATTCATTCATTCAGTTACTCTCTGAGCACGTTATGTCCCAGACATTGTGCATGAGGCTAAGGCAATAAACAAAACAGACAACGTCCCTATATTCATGAAAATTACAGAAATTCAAAGGAAACCATCAGTTATTGGTAAATGCAATGATGACAATAAAACAGGATAATGTGACAGAGAAACTCCAGTGTTACTTTAAACCATTGGTTAAGGAAAGCCTTTGCAAGGCGGTGACAGTGAGGCCAAGACCAAAAGGAACTGAAAAGTTTTAAGTAGGAGATGACTTAATTTATAGTTTCAAAGCATCACTTTGGAAAATAGAAGTGGAAGAGTGTGACACTAGAAGAATGGAAGTAATGAGACCATTTAGAAGACTATTAATGTCCTCCAGAAGCTACCGCCCAGTCCAAGCTTCTAGATTCAAAATATGATTTCGAAGTAGATTCAACAAGTCTTGCTGTACAGGACATTGAAATTTTGAATAAATGGTTAGACATTTAAGTGACAATGTCAAGTTTGAAGATGGATATATGAGTCTGGAAATTAAGGGAGACACCAGAGCTAAAGATATAAAATAGGAAGGCATCAGCTTGCAATTGGTATTCAGATACATAAGCTGTCTGATGACCCCGATAGAGAGTAAGCTTAGAGAAGAGAAAGAGTCTCAGTATTCAGTTACATAGAGAGAGAGAGGCCAGCAAAGGAGACAGAAGCTAAAGGCCACTAAGGTAGGACAGAAACAAACATGGAATGAAGGAAGGTGACCCTGGAAACAAAAGAAAATGTTTCAAGAGAAAGGGAGCAGTCAACTGTGTGGAATTCTAACGAGAAGTTGAATAAGATGAGAAGAGACAAAATGGTCACTGGATTTAGCATCATGGAGGTCAATTGTGACCTTGACTGGTACCATTTCAATGATGTGTGAGGCCAGAAGGAAGCCTGGTTGGAGTATTTTGAGGAGAGAATGGGAGATAAGGAAGTGCAGTGTCTGCAGGCAATTACTAGGAAGTTTGGCTGTGAAGGTAAAAATGACATAGAATTGTGGACAAAGAGGGAATATGAGATCCAAGAAGATAGTTTTAAATATGGCAGAGATCATGTGTGCATGTTGATATCAACAATCTAGGAAAAGAGGAACGTTAATTACAGAAGAGAAGTAAAAAGTGTTCGAGATCTAGTGTACACGAGGAAGGGTTGGCCTTTGCTGGGAGCAAAAACCCATCTGCCTTAAAAGCTGAAGTAGAATCTGTGACTGGGTTATTTCACTTAGCATAATGTCCTCATGGTTCATCCATGTTGTCACATGTGATGGAATTTCCTTCTTTTTTAAGGCTGAATAATATTCCTTTGTATGTATATACCATATTTTCTTTATCTATTCATCTGCTGATGGACTTTTAGGTTGTTTCCACATCTTGGCTATTGTGAATAATGCTGCAATGAACGTAGGACTGCTTATATCTCTTCCAGATCCTGATTGCAAGCCTTTTGGATAAACACCCAGAAGTAGGATGGCTGGGTAATTTGGTAGTTCTATTTGAAACTTTTTGAGGAACTTCCATACTGTTTTCCATACACTTAATTTTATTTAACAGGGTATTTCTCATTTTAAGTGTCCTTATGACAATAAAATAAAATAATAAGATAAAATTAAATTAAATTTTAAAAAGGAGAATCCAAGTGAGGGGAGATATGCAGGTAGGGAGGTTATGTGAAACAGGCGTTTAAGGGCTGAAAGCAACCAATAATGGATTAGGTCAAATTCACTGTTTAATTTTGTAAATGTGTTTATTACGAGGTATTATACTCTTATTAAAGAAAAAAAGCAAAAAATACAGAAAAGTGAAAGAAAACAATTGCCTGTAACCTGCAGAATAATACAGTGATCTAATAGCTAAGGGAACAGGAAACAGAAGTGATGGGTTTATTTCTGTAAGGAAATCCCACAATGAGACTTAAGAAAGGAATCTATCCAGCCTGTAGGGACCTATATCCAGGACTCATTAGAGAAAGCTCATTTGTACTGGGTCTTTGATCAAAACCTACCTGTGGGCTTGTGATTCGCGCTAGTCTCTGTCATCCTCAGCTATTTCTTAGTGGGTCCTGCCTTAGCAGGCTGTCACAGAAGGTGTCATGTTTTTAATTTCCTTAAGTTTCAAACCGTCTTACAATTGTACAAAGTGGTGTGTGAAACACATAGAAGCTTAATCCTTTTTTAAGAAGGAAATTGTTATGTATGTAATAGGATGATTTAGGAGATTTTTTCTGTTAACTTTTTGGTAAGGCTGCAATGAGGGCAATGTGGAGAACTAAGGCAAGGCAAGATGGGTACCTAGGGTGCAGTGGTGAAGGAGGAGCTCACTCTTGGAGTGTGAAAGTGAGAATGGGCATGTCCTTGAATGTCCCTCCCTTGGTGGGCTACTCATCTTGCCTTACCCTCGCCCCACCCTGGGGAAAGTCTTGCTCATTCACAAGTTATCTCTTGGATCCCCTCTCAAGATAGGATGGGCTAGATATACCAGGAATGAATGCTAGCATGTTCTTTTTTAATATCATTTTAAATATATAGTAACTGGATATGTAGACTTACAGGGAAAGTAAAAAATAAAAGTGGAAAAAACCCCAAAACATGCACAGTTAGAACCAGCTCTTCTTTACTTTCCTAAATTAAAAGTCTATTTTGTTCCATACAAAGATAAGTGACTGTGACTCAATACAGGTCATTACTATACTGAGATGAAAATATGCAAAGCATGGAGCTCAGGCCTGGTCCATAGTAGGTGCTCAATAAATGGGAGCCATTTTTTTTTTTAAAGATTTTATTTTTCCTTTTTCTCTCCAAAGCTCCCCAGTACATAGTTGTCTATTTTTAGTTGTGGGTCCTTCTAGTTGTGGCATGTGGGACACTGCCTCAGCATGGCCTGATGAGCGGTGCCATGTCGGTACCCAGGATTCGAACCAGTGAACCCCTGGGCCACTGAAACGGAAAGCGCAGACTTAACCACCCAGCCACGGGGCTGGCCCCGGGAGCCATTTTTTAAAAAATTCTTATTGCTAGCTCTGATTTTTGTTCAATACTCCATCATCTTGACTTTAATATCTTAAAAAATACACATCAATTTTAAAAATGCTTAATTTGCTTTTAAGTAAACATTTGCATTGACAGCTACTCTTTTGTCCCTTGTTCTGCTCTTACACTAATAATAACTACCTCTTATACAGCATATTAAAATTTACAAACAGCTTTCATCTACAGTAGTTCATTGGCTCTTCACAACTATATAAGTTTGGTAATATTACTCATCTAGTTGGTAGATTAATAAATTGAATTCAGACAAGTTAAGTGACTTGCTCCAGTTCACAGCTGCAGAAAAGCAGAACCAAGATTATAACTCAGGACTTCTAACTTCAGATCTCAGATCTTTCTGCTTTGTGCCATCAACAATTAGATGAAAAGTCTTTTAGACCTGGATGAGTGAGAAATCAGCATGTTTCAGGCTGCTGTTTTTATAAATCTGAGCCACAGGCTGCTCCTTCACAACAATGGGGAGGATAGAGAAAGAAATGAGAGCAGAGTGTGAAAATAAGAACCTGAACTGCTTTTTCACGCAACCAGTTGCCTGTAGAGAGTTCTCCTTACGTATCTATGCATCAGGGTAGCCTAGAATAGAGATTATAGTGTAGTTACCAACAACTCCGATGTCTCAGTGGCTTAAAACAACCAAGTTTAATTCTCACTCATGTGATTCAACGTAATCAGTCAGAGACCAGGTTCCATCCTAAAACAGGTATCCATTTCATAGAAGCTGGAAAAAGAAGACCTGGTAAGCCATGACCTCTCTCCTCCCCAAAACTATCATCTCCCCAGGCCTCCACACTGTCTCTGTTGAATCAGTGGCACCATCACACCTCCAGGCACCAGCGCTCCAAATCTGGGGCTCCTTTTAAACTCTCTCCCTCCCTCATCCTCTCCAGCACCTTGCTAACCACTTACCACATCCTATAGATGTGTCCTTTCTTATATCTCTGATTTCAACATCTTCATTTGAGGAATAATGTCTCAAGGTCAGTGTATATTGTATCTGAGGGCTTCTACTACAAACAGCACTTGAGGAAATGGTTCTTGACGTTTTTGCCTCAGAAAAACACTAGAAAGAGCCCAAAACTTGGAATCAGAAGGCTTTAAGTTCCAAGGTGTTTCCTGTAATATTTTGCAGGCCACTGAATTTCTGTAAGCATGCATTTTTATATCTGTAAAATGGGGATAGTAGAATCCTCATGCCACAAGGTCGTAGTGGGGATTCAATGTTGTCATAGGTGTTAAAGTACTTTGTAAGTTATAAAATCCTGTACTCATGGTAGGAATTGTCATTATCAATACTAATGTGAGCCAGGCAGTAATAACCTTGAAGCAATTAGCAGCTGTTAATACACTAAACTGGATTTACTCGTCCTAATGAACTATAGAATGGCTTTATTTAAAGGACAAAGTCAATCGTTAATTCATTCAAGCGTCCATTAAGCACATATTATAAGGTGGTTGCTATGTTAGGTGCAATAAACTATACAAGCCAAAAAAGATAGTTTCTATCCTCATGGATACTAGCAGTAAGAATCTAAGACAAGATTGTGTTGTGTGGCAAAAACAGAAAAAATCAAAGTACTGTGAGATATTTATTTTAATTTTTTTAAAGATTGGCCCTAAGCTAACATCTGTTGCCAATCTTTTTTTTTCCTTCTTCTTCTTCTTTTCCCCAGATCCCTCCAGTATATTGTATATTCTAGTTGTAGGTCCTTCTAGTTGTGCTATGTGGGATGCCACCTCAGCATGGCCTGATGAGCAGTGCTAGGTTCCCACCCAGGATCCAAACTGGTGAAACCCTGGTCCACAGAAATGAAGCGCACAAACTTAACCACTTGGCCATGCACGGGGTCGGCCCTGCGAGATAGTTAAACAGGGAAAGCTCACGTGCAACAGGAGACATCAAGAGAGATTTAATCAAGCTGGTGGAACCTGAGATGGACAATTAAGAAGGAGTAAGGTTTCAACAAGGGAAAGGTGTAACTCTATATGGAAACATGACCAAATCTAGGTAAAGAGAACCAACCCACGCCTCACTAACTTTGTGACCTGCACCTTGACTCAACTTCTGTGAACTAGCAGGGCTGTGGTGAGGAATTAAAAATGAAGTATGAAAGCAGTGATTCTCAGACTGCAGTGTGCAAATGCACCCGGAGAACTTGTTACGATGCAGATTCTGACGCCGCAGGTCTGGGGTGGGGTCAGAGAGCCTGCCTGTCTAACGAGCTCCGGGGTGATGCTGATGCACTTGATCTGTGGACCACACTTGAGAACAGGACGTAAATTCCTTTGCACGGTGCCTAGAACATAATAGTGCCTGCTCAATAATTGTTCTATTTGTACAATTATTCCCAAATCACTAAATGGTATAAGGAAAAATCTGACATGTAAAAATATAGGAACTGTTCACCAAAGTTTGCCTGGAATTCCTTCAGATTTCTCATGTCAGAATGTATTTCCTAAACATGAACAAATCATAATTCTTAATAACTGACAAAGATAAAGGAACTCAATCTTTAACATGTAGTGCCGATATTTTTCATACAGCAGCCAACACTACTGCTTAAACTATGTACTTTGACAAGTGGTTGGCTCTTTAATTAATAGTCATAATAATCATTTGAAGCTCTGGTCCATCAGAATTTTAAACAACTTGAGAACAAAACCGTCAACAATAGCAAAACATATTACTTTGTCAGGCTCTAATTAATATCAGTTTTAATTAGGCCATAAAAATATGTTTAGTCTCATATAACATTTCTCATTATAACAATTCACATATAACACTTAAATATTCTTCAAACATGAAGACTGTCTCTCTGAGCTGTCTCTGAACTTTGTACATATGCCCATTGTTGCATTGTAATATATTGATATACACTTTATATCTATAATAGCATATTGATGTATACTTTCCTACTAAACTCTCAGCACTTTAGGTTCCTGGCACATAGAAAGAGCCACCAAATTGATAAGAGATGTCACTTTCCTGGCAAGGTGACATCCCAGAGAAGCTTAGACAATTTGACTGGCTTTATTTGCACATTTCAAGCTGCTTAAAAATACTGAAGCATCCTTGATATGTTTTATGTTTTAAGAAAGAGAAAACAATTTAGAAAAACAGCAGATGTGTAAACAATGAAATTCGATGTCATGGCTTCAACAGCAGAATGACTCCAAAACTCCTTGAGATCATAGTGTTTGGTCAGAACAGTCAGCATGACAAGTGTTTTTCCATGACGGTACCATCCACCACAATCCAGAAATAGCAGCCATGGCAGTCGCAGTGCCTGCCTGGAGACTTTGCTAATCAGTTTGGTCCAATGTGACAGCTGGAACAGACCATCCTGTGCAGACACAGGCCAAGATCACACACAATTCACAAGGCTACTGAACGGTGAGTTTCCCTCTTCAGGTTTCACTTTCCAAACACACACAGCATCTTTTCTGCTGCAGGCTCTAAATTAACTTTTAAAACATTGATAATTACTTACAGAGGACCTACTGTGTGCAAATGATAATGATGATCACAATAATAATAATGTGCCATGTACCTGGAGATAGAAGGGTATATAAATTTTCCCCTTCAGTAGGTTATAAACTAGACAATCAAGAAAGCAAATACATAAATATACATGGAACAAATGCTTATGACATTTATGATAGCAATAATAACAATCTGTTTGAGGTTTGAGAATATTTATATTACAGTGTCTATATCTTTCTTTGTTTTTATGAAATAAATCTTTTAAAACTGAAAGAGAAATAAGAGCAATTTAAAAAGAAAAGGAAATCTGCAAGCTTTGGTGCACGCTTTTCTTTCTTTCTGAAAAGCACTGGGCAAAGATTCTTCTGGAATACAAATCACCATAAATTCCGGCCGACAAGTGCATGACTAATCTAATTGCAGGCAGAGAGGATCGCTCGCTAATGCTCTCACTAGAGCTCTGTACTAAACGATTTGCTCAGAGAGCAATTGATGCCCCTAGAAAACTTTGAAAAATGTTCTAGTTAGAAACAACTTTGTCCATGTCATATATTTTCTGTTTTTATCTCCATCATTTTTATTCTTTAGGACATTGGGATGAAAATTTCATCTCTTTTGCTTGAGGGTTCATGTGCTTCTGCTTATTCCTCACCTGAAATCATGAGTTCATTGTGACAGTATAAGACGCCAAATTGGGTGTCAGGGAAATCACTGTGCAGAACCCCAACCCCCAGCCACTACTTATATAGGAAGAAAGAAAGTAAAAGAAAGGCCAGTAATTTGTCTTCAGAACATGAAACCCATTACTTAGAAATTATTGTTAATTATATATTGAGATAAATATAGAATCATCATTTCTGCAAGCCTTGGAAATAGAAAAGCTCTTAAAAATTTATTAGTGTCCTTAAGATTTGGATGATATACGACAATAAATCACTGTGCATGTGTGCAGCCTTTGAGATCCTCAAAGAAAATTACCATGCAATTGCAAATACTGAACTTCTGGCTGTGGATATAGCAGCAACTCTGTCCAATTCTCCCTCATCTATCCCAATGGGGGAAAAACATTACCATAAATAATGTAGAAGAGATGTTGACCTGTCACAGTGCGCTTTCTCATTGCTGTGTGACATTTTCCCTCACACACCTCTTACAGACAACTCAGCCTGCCCAGAAACCCCAAAGTTCGGTCTCCAATCCTGTTACATCTCAGAACATCTTATGCAACTCCAGTCTAGAAGAGCTGAAAATAATGAGTGCAGTTGAGGAGGGGGAGAAATTTGTATAAAGGGGTAAATCAGAGGGAATCTGTAGATCAGGAGGGCCAATAAAATTTGAGTTGATTTCATGAGTACATTTGGAATACCTTAACATGGATGCCATGAAGATTATCATGACCAATAGATAAGCATCACAAAATACTTTAAAAGGACCAAATAATCAAAATTCAATACATTTTGCCCCTTCATTATAGTTGTACTTCACATTGGCTGGATTTTCCTGAGATCTCAGTATACCAGGAGATTTAAGCTATTTCAACTGTCAAATAACATCAGTTTCCGGACCTTTTTATTTTCAACAGGAAATGGCAAAATATATGTAGCATGGGTAAATATAATTGAGACCAACAGGAGTTTTGAAGGCCGATGTTCATTACAATTCAGTTTTAAAGATTGCCATTGGCCAAGCATTCTACAAGTTTATGTCAAAGACTTTCTATATGCAGAGCAATACACATGAATGCACACGCAAAGAATGGAACATGGTTGTGCCCACAAAGGTTGACAATCTACTTCGATAGCTGATAGTGGTACATTTTAAACAGTTGGACAATAATTAATGCCAAGATGAAATACCATAAAAATTATACTTATAGGTGATGGATGGAAGAAAATTACTATTATCAATAAGTATCTGACATATATAAAGTATATTGGGGAAACCAGGAGCTTTAGAGACAGACAGGACTAGGCTGGAATGCCAGCCCAATAAATTACTAACTGTGTGATACTGGGTAGTTTATCTAAGCTTTCTGAGCCTTGGTTTTCTCATCTGTAAAATGGAGTTAATGATACATAGCTCATAGGGTTGTTGTGAGAATTAAGCCAGATAATATATGTGAAGAACTTAGCATAGTACCTGGCACACAGCAGGAACTCAGAAAATATTAGTTTCCCTTCCCCTTTGCTGTGGGGCGTTCTGGGACAACAAAGATACAGTCCCTAAAGTTCACAAACTTACAAACTAATTAGGAAGATGAGACAATGCCTCGAGAAATGAAAACTACATAAGCTAATAGTGAAAAGTGGCAACTAAGTATGCAATAGGATCCAGAGGACTAAGAAGGAGACAGGATTTTTGGCAGCTACGATGAGGGGAGTTTTCCGGGAAGGAGATAGAATTTGCGTGGTTATAGATGAACAGGATTCAGACAGGTAGAGAGTAGGAGAGAGGGCAGGGAAATCCAGCGTGAGTTTGACAGCTGGTGACTAAGTGGGTTGGCAAGAGCAGTCATCAGAGATAGGGCTGAAGACAATGGGGTTGGGGGCAAGCAAATTAGATTAAGGGGTTCAGGGCTAAAGGCAATGGGAGACAATGGAAATTTTTGTATGGGAAAATGACATATCAAAGAAGTGATTTAGAAAATAATCCAAAAATACAGACTTTATGTGCTTTTGTTTTTTTCCAACTCAACTATAAGTTCCTAAATCAAAAGAACTATGCCCTTGTCCCTCTGGGCTAGCAAAAAGATATTCTATTCAGCCAACAGCAGTGGGTTTTTTTTCCTGTTCCATTGAACGTCAGAAAGGGCTCCACTTATTTGTCTTTTATTGTTATGAAACGTTTTTCATGAACCACAGAGACATCACTCACAATTGATGTGGTTCAGACTCAGGCAATATTTGGATACAAAAGACCTGAGTTGCCAACAGATATTGTCAGAAGCTGAACCATATGCATGGTCTTCAACTCTTGTCTGATATCCTACTATTTCTTACCTTTGAAATTCTACTCTGAATTGTGGGATCAAGAGGGTTTCCAGCGTACTTAAACATCATAAAGCAATGCACTTGACTTTTATGAATGCTCCTAAAATGTTTAATGATTTGTTCAAAGATTTACTCTTGTACCTAGAAGTCTCAGCAGATATCAGAGGCACCTCATAAATATCTAGAGGAAACAAAAGTTTTATCTTAAAATAATTTTAAATGGAATTTTCCAGGTTGCATATTATCCTGTATATATTTATAAGATATAAAGCTTTGGTAGTCGAGAAAGACCTTAGGAAATTCTTAAATGGTTTGTCACCTTGCGGGCAAAAATAGCCTGTACCTTCTTCAGCAGCTTCTACAGGGGGCTACTCTTCTCACAGCTGTTCTGTGTTCACAACTGCACACCAACTTAAGCTAATATAGTACTCTAAAATGGAAGTAATAATACTGACTTCATAGAGTCATTGCAAGGATTAAGCAAGATGAAGCAAAAAAAGAATTTAGCACAGCAGCTAGCACATAGCAACCATTCATTAAATGTCAGTAATTATTATTATTATTGCAACAAATGAGTCTTTATTATTGTATCTACTGCAAGATGGGAAAATTAAGTATTTTTTTAGATAGTCCCACAAGGGAAAATAAGGCCACATTTTCTTTGATAGTGAATTATATGATAGTTAAAAATTTATTTAACAAAGCTTTTTGAAGTACTTTATTTGGGTACTCTGTGCCTACTCACTAAAGTAGGCACAGAGTAATCAAAGATACGTAAGACCAATCTTGCCTTCTAGAGTCTCACAAATCAATTGGGAGACACATTCAGACATATAGTTGAAATCCAAAGGAATAAATAATATAAGAGAGTTATGTTCGAAGTGCCATGAGAGAACAGAAGAGAGAGTGATTAACTTAGTAAGGGAGGTTAGAAAAGAGAGAAAAGGTAATTATTTCATTGGAACTTATTAAGAGAATGGATTATGTCAAACAGAAAATGAAAGAAAAGATCATTTTAGGCTGGGTAAATATCATAGGCAGAGAATCAACAATATGGAAAAATGTACTGTGTTAAGGGAAAAATATACCTCTGTTTTTTTGTTGTTCTTATTGTTTGTCGTTTTTGGTTTTTTAGAGCCTGAGTTTTGACATTAGAGATGTAGGTGAAAAATGGTTAGTGAATGGATGGGTTATGATGTGGTTGAAATGGATGACATGCTAAAGAAAACAATTCATTTTGAAGGTAATGAAAAAAGAAAATCTTTTAAGTGAAAGTGCTGTAGGATCAGATCTGTGTTTCCAAAAGAAAAAGAGTGGGCAGTATGGAGGATAGATTGGAGGTAGTCAAGAGAGAAAGCAAAAAGACCATTCAGGATGTTACTTTAATAGACCAAGAAAGGATGATGGCCTGAACTAAAACAGTGAGAGTAAGAATAAAGAACAAGGGATGTTGACTGACGAGGAATAAAAGAGGAGGGAAAAAATTATTTAGGGGGAACTCATGGCATTCTAACTGAGCAGGGGGGAAATGGCACCAACACAGATCAGACATGCCAGAAGAGGATATGATTCAAGAGAAAATATGTGTTCGATAGGTCTGGCCCACTGCTGTAACAAACAACCTCAAAATTTTAATACCTTAACAGATAAAACTATGTCTTATTTGTTTAATAAGTTAGGCAGTTAGTAATAGCAGGCTATCTCCTCTACATAGTCATTGAGGAGTTTAGGTTTCTTCCATCCATAGTCCAGGCATACCCTAGGGCCACACAGTCCTTTGCTGGATCTTCAACATCTAGAAAGTAGACAGGAATAGAGAGTGGAAAGTAAATGTACCAGGCCTAGAAATGTGCACATAACTTTCATCAACACACTATTAACCAAGCTCCATCACATGGCTACACCTAATTGCAAAAATGGCTGAGAAATGTGCTATATTACCAGGAGAAAGAAGGAAATGAAATGATTTGGTGAAAAACTAACTAGTCTTTGCCACACGACATGAAATGCAGATGTCCAGAAAGCAAGTGGATCTCTGGAATTCAAGAGAAGACCTGATGGGAGAGAGAGATTCAGAAATCATAGCTATGCAGAAGGAATAGACAGTGTGGTGTGGTCAAGGAACAGTGCGTACCATAAGAAAAGAAGGTACTACTACAGAGGTGTCTACTACATAGAAACTACACACGAAAATTAGGTACAATTATTATATGGCAATTCTCTATCCTTGCTTTCTGGACCATGGTTTTTTGGAGAGCAGAGCAGTATAACCACGTAAGGATGTGGATGTGATTGCATGTGTCCCTGATCAATCATATATCTATTATCTATCTATCTGCCTATCTACCTACCATCTATCATCTATCCATTTCTACACCTATATATTGAATGCATGGTAAGGAAAAGGCACTGTAATAGGGATATGGGATGGCATGGAAAACGTTTAGGAAATAATTTCATACAAACCTACAGAGAGTGAGGGAGGTAGGCAACCAGTTAAAAAGATCATTTTGGAACAGATACTGGAGGGCTGAACTGGACTGAAGAGACTCTAGTCTAAAGAAAAGCAATAGGAAGCGTCTTTTAATCACCCTCAAAAGGGTTAATGCGTGAATTGGATTTTTGGCAGTGACCACGAAGGAAAGGAGGGGACAGATTTGAGTCAGAGGAATCAGAAGCAATAGGACTTGTCACTTTTTTTAACAAATATTTATTAAGCACTTACTATGAACAAAATATTATCGGATACTGGGGCCAAAACTCTCTTGCTTTTCTCCTTAACACTTCAGGGAACAAAAGGATGTCCAGTTCTGCAGACCTCATACAGTTCTTTCACCCTGCCTGGGCTTCTAGACGGTCGTTACTGTTGTTCAATTTTCTTACTCCACATGGCTTATGGTTATTGTCCTTTTACAAATCTGTCTGCAAATAGCATGCTGCTTTAGTGAGAAGTGAAATTATGTCAAGCACTAGATATACTGAGGTCCACACGAGCACAGCTAGGTACTGCCATGTCACACTATATACATGTTATCTTGGCCTAACAGACTTTATATTTGCACAAACTGTGAACTGGCAGTTGGTATTTATATACAGTCTGTCCCCCAGGGATGACCCACGGGCATGCAACACTTCCGGAGCTGGCAGCCCTCTATGAATGCTGATTGTGTAATGTGTTTTTATAGAAACATATCCTAATGCGTGTTTCAAACTCGGAGCTATCTATGAACTCCTTCACTTAAAATAAAATACAAAGATGTTTAGCTGTGCAAATAGGCTAGGTGCTTCCAAATAGGTTTCAATTTGGGCCACTCTCCATGAATCTTTTCTGACATCTTTGCTTTCTGTTTTCAAAAGAAAAAAAAACTATTGGAGTGCTGGCATAGAGTTTTTGTTGGTTATTCACAGTGTGAAATGAGCATCACTAAATAAAGCAACTGCCAAACAAATACATTCTGGTTACAAAGAGAACCCACTGTATGACTAAAATCTTAAATCTAATTAAGGACTTTCCAAATGCCATATCTTTGAAACCTTCCAACAACAACAAAAAATACATTTCAGCTGGGATTTGTGAATTGCTAGCTTTGTACATAAAAGAAACAGCTTGTTCTAAAGCTGAACTTCAGTAAATTACAGAGGCGGTGTCTTTCATAACCCCATTATGAGGGAACATTTCTCTGCTGAAACCTTTGGGTAGTAATGTCTGTGAGTACTTCTCACTGCCAATGGGTTTGTCTGCAAGGGGTTAGATAAATATGCACATTCCCAAACCACTGTGTTGCTTTCAATAATCAAAATCTAAAATTAAAATGGTTACTGAAAGGGGTTTGTACATGTATAACTAGAAAATATAGGCTTAAAGAGTGTATTTAACGATCGGTACTCTCCCAAGGCCATGCAAATAGCTGCTTGCTGGGTATACGCATTTTCTAAATTTAAGATGGAAATCAGGCTGAAACTAGGACAACAAAGAAAGCTTCTCTGTGCTATTATAGAAAAGAAGAATCTTCATATGTTTCTGCATACCCAAAGAATAGATGTTTCTTTTCTCATTCTTCTCTTTATCTATTTTAAAAGATACAAAGAGAAAATAAAATTTTGGAACATTTCCTAACAGTGCAAAATATTCATGAATTGAAAAATAAATGAAGAAAATAAATCTATTTCTTGTCACACTCCTTAGGCTATGTATCTCTGAACACTTGGACAACAAACTGAAATATCTGGATGGGAAAAAATATTCATCCAATTACTCAATGTTTGATCTACAGATTATGAATATTTGATATTCATAAAGAAAATATACAAATATCACGATTTCTCTTTTCAATAGTATATTTTGCCACATAGCCATAATTTTTAAAAAGTATAATAATCTAGGACTTAGTGCCCTAAGATTGACTTTTGAAACTATGCTTTCCTGTTTTCGGGGGAAAATGGGTTTAGACCTCTATCAGGCAGATGGTAATTCAATTCTGCCTTTACTTTGTTTGGATGGGCGTAAAATAAAGCCTCAAAGCTGTTCAAGTTCACGAAGTGCTCTGAGGACTTAAAATATTTTGGAATGATGTTTCTTTCCAGATACATAATTTTAAATTTATTTAAAGAAATATCACTGCAAATTATTTTTTACCTTGTATTGTTACATTTTGCATTTTCAAACCGCTATACATATGTTATTCTTGTCAAGCAAAGAATTAGAAAGTCTTTGTTAATTGCATTTAAGGGAACAATGCCATGGACATATGCTTGTGTGCATATATTTTATACACGTTTATGTGTGTATGCACACATCCAAACATATGTATATAATTTATATGCATATATATAGCCCTACAAACACACATAGGTTTACAGATAAACACACATTCATATGGGTGCTTTGTTGAGTTCACGTGATCAACAACCAATATGCTACTTTGGCCTTTTTTCTCTTTTTAAACAAAGAGTCAGATTTGCCTCTGGCCACACTGTGCACTCTGTAGAACATACACCCAACTTCAAAAGGGCCATGTAAGCAATGAGCTTTTGAAGCCAGGCAGAAGGCATATGTCTACATGCCTTAAGGCACAAGAAGGTCAACCAATGCCCTTATGGTCACACAGAAGGTGTGTCTATGATCAAACTAGCATGGAAGAGTGTTAAAGTACTCAGTCCTATGTTATTTCTATCCATATACATGAATGCTGATTTTTCTACAAAGGATCATCATTGCCCTAAAAGATATTTCCTCCTTCAATAGCAGTTCATGGGCTAAGCAAGCGGTCTATGGAACTAATTTCTAATAATAGTTTATAGTAGTTACCCTTTATTGGGTGTTTACAACATGCAAGCTCATCTCATATTTTACATCTATTTAATCCTTACAATCCTATTATGTGTTTTTTTCCCCACTTATTGATTTTATATTTATTTAATCCTTGTGGTATCTCTATGATATGTGCACTAATATTATTCCCATGTTGTAGATTATGAAACTAGTGCTTAGGTTAGTAACTTCCCAGGATCACACAACCAATAATTGGCAAAGCTGGGATTAGAGCCAAAGTTTTTGTGCCTCCAAAGCTTATACCTACAATTTAAAAAAATGTAAATGGTTACCATTTATTGAACACTTAAAACATACAAAGCATTGTGCTAAGCACTGGGCATACCTTGTCTCTCTGATATTCACAACACACCATCACATAGAGATTTTCATTATCGTCAGATCACAGATGAGGAAACTGACCCACGTAGTGCTTTTACGTCCTATATATTCTGCCTCTCCTGTAAATTTGTATACATCTCCGTCATCTGAGCTGGAGACAAGAGCAGAAAGCACATTACAAGGCAGAATTAGAACCCAATCCATAAATTTCTGTTGAATCACTATTCCTCCAGGTCACTTTATTTTCTATGAGAGCCATTGGCCATCCACATCTAAATAATCTTAAACAAGAGACAAGCTCCTCAACAAGAATTGATGATGAGATCTCAGCTGAAGATCATCTTTCATCATCAACACATGAGTGCACTTTGCAATATAAACCTGTGTGGGTCACAACACTCTCACATCAAGCCCATGCTTCATGCTGTCTGTGAAAACTGTGCATAGCTGTATCTATGGCTGCAATGGAAACCACACTGACTGGTGTGGTCTCCCTCCCAAGCTGGCCCTTTAAGGCCCCTCTATTCTAGTACATACAAGTACTTAGAACAGTGCATTCAACAATCATTTGCATCTTTCATTGTCCTCAAAAACAGAGCTTCCATCCTGAATATGATAAGCACCCTCTTAAGAGAAGTTGAGTGCTGTGCTGGTAATGAAGGAGGCAGCTTCCATGTCTGTGTGATTATGTTGTCATCCCTCCAAACCCCGTTCACCAGAGGCTCCCCTTGCAAAGCTGCTTAGCCCATCCTCCATACAGCTTGTGGCATCCACAGCGTTCTCGGCAATGTCTGCTCAGTGGCGTTCCAGTCGTTTGCCAGCTTTTCACCAGACAGTGGAGCTGCGTAATCAGGGTTCTGGAGGCTACTACACAGATGCAGCAGGCTGGGCTCACACTCTTGGCCACGGCTGAGGCCTGGGGCTTTCCCAGAGCTGAGTCCTATAGTCAAGCACCACTGGCATGTTTCCCCAGGGCTCTGTAGCTGCAGCTGGAGTCTAGCACTGCACATTGCATCACTCCAGAGAGAGGAGAGCCTCACTCTGAGCAAGAGAGATGTCCATGCCAATAGTCTGGTTAGGCTTCACTCACTCATTCATGAAATAAAAGTATATCAGTTATCCTCATGATGTACTGAAGATGGACTCCAGAAAATTGCCACGTTCAATGACTCTACCTGCCCAGAGAGAGAAACTTGCTGTGATTCTTAAATTCTCCATTGTCTTCTTGACTAGCTTCTCAGATTTAGTCAGTTATTACTAAGGGCCAAGTCATAAGTACATGCCCCCTCCTCTCTTGCTTCCACTCACATAACAAACACTCCTACCACACAAAATAGAACGAATTGTGTTTGACTCTTCCCTTGATACAATGGTAAGATGTTGACTATCCCTGAGACCATTTGTTCACTGTAGGGAAATGTAATGGATTCCTTACTCAAAAAAATGAGAAAGAACTGATGTTGTGCATGCATGTGTGTGTGCACGCATGGACATATTTCTCTTTCCCCACGTATCCGTATATGTATGTAGCCTCAGTGTCTATAGTGACATGCTATGGTAGACTTCTGCATCCCTGAGCCCAACTTCACCCCTCTGAGATTGTCAGAAGATGATACAAAAAGGTGGGATTTTTCTCCCATTATATCTACTTCCAAAACCTAGAAGATGAAGTCTCCAAACAGCCCATTTTTTCCTTGATAAGAATTTATATGTTTAAAGCAAAACAAGGCAAACTTAAAGTCCCATTCTGTGACACACATATCATGTCATTTTAAAGCTTGTATGTTTGTGAAAACTAACATTTCCTTCTTATTCTGCAACTCAACAGAGAGCAACAACAGTCCAAAAAATACGTTATGAATGTCTACTTGCTCTTTCTGTAAATACTCAAAAACAAACAGAAAAAACCACCACAGAAGAAGCATTAAAAGCTTGGCATCTTGTGTGTTCTTAAGCCAGTGACCTCTTGGCTGCCACTCTTCTGGGTAACTAACTCCATTCATTGAACAAAGGTTTATTGGGAACCCATTCTGCTCCTGACTTGCTGTACTCATGGGAAAAAAAGAAGGCATGTACATGGCCCCACATTTAAGGACCTCAAGATCTAAAAGAAGACAGGAAACATGGAAAATATAATAGCTCCATTTACTGAGCATTCACAGTATGACAAATATTGAACCCAATATAGATTATTTAGTTTAATTCTCACAAACACCTGCAACACAGATAGTCCTAGCCTCGTTTGGAGGTAAGGAAACTGAGGCTCAGAAAGTTTATATAACTCTTGCCCAAGGTCACTCAGCTAGAAAGTAGCAACACCTATGTTCATCCCCACGTCTGTTCATCTCCAGGCTCACACTTGTCCTGCTGTAACAGAGGGCAGTGATGGAGGTGAATGCGTACATCCCTGGGAATATAGCCTGATGGCTAGGATGGTCTCTTCTTAGAAATGCTCTGCCCACCTCACCTCCCATGACACCAAGGACCCTGAGGAGATCAGGCCTTCCCTCCAGTACTTCCCAAGGGAAAATTCAAGTGAAAATCCTTTGATGAATAAACTTAAGTTCATGATCAATAGCTCTGCCTGCTTCTTATCCCACTAAAAGTGAGAAGAGTAAGTGAAGCCAGCTGATCACAAAGAAGGTAAGGGACCATCCATTTAGCTTTGACCACCTGGCACATAGGACGTAAACAATAAACAGTTGTTGGTGGTACTGAAATCAACATGGCAGGGTAGGGTGGTACATGATCGGGTGGGCATGGTGAAGGCATATGGAAAGCTAGAACTACCCTTTCATTTCTGTGATAGGCAGGACAGAGCCCAGGCTACCTAGTGCACCAAATACCTCTGACCCCCAGAGCAACACCAGCAGTTGAATTTCAAAGATAAAAAATGGGAAAAGAATAAGAACTGGTGACGACACAGGTATCCTGATGTCTGGGTCCTAGTTCATGCATACGCACAAGGCCAACTTGGCTATTTCAGAGAACGAGCTGTCTCATCTGGGCTCTGACAACTGTCAGGAAATTGTGGTCCCTTTTTCTGTTTTGTATCTTCATAGAAAATACCTGGATTTTAGCCTTCCCAGCTACACTTATTTCCTGTGTAAATCCTTCCTATTCATAGGACCTGCAAATTAAGCTAATAAAACACAGAAGTCAACGGTCTAAAAAAAAAAAAAAAGCAAGCTTGCCATCATAATCTTAATTAGGACATCCAGCCCATTTCCTTTGCATAGGGCCAAAATCATGTTTATTCAGTTGTAAACTGGCATCTAGAGATCTAAAATTTCAGCTCCTCTTTCTTAACACGTGAATGACTAGGGGGTACAGGATCTCAGTCAACTTGGTCTCAGTTTTTCTACCTGTGAAATGCAAAAAAGTAATTTTTAGAAAAAACTAGTATGGTCGTGTTAAAAAAATGTATCCAGATAGTTACTTAAAAAGAAAAGGATAACAGATTGAGTATGGTGTCCTAGAACTGCCTTTGATTTAAATAAAATGAAGAATAACTTGAAGTGGGTTTTGTGTTCAATTTGTGGCCTGAAAGAAAAAATGGGTCATAATCAAACTATTAATAGGCACCATTCTGTCATCCTTTTCAGATCATTTGAAATAGTCCTTGGTCATAAAGAAACCTATTATTATTTTAAAGAGGGAGCTTTTTCTCCTTCAGATAAGTATTAGAGAACTCAATGTAATTTCTGTTTAATATGCCATTTTTTTGAGAATAATCATTTGGGAAGCAGAGAGACTCCAGTGAAAACGCTTTTGTATCATCATGTAATCTAATTAAATAACTACCAATAGATGACGGTAAAGGTCATTGCAGATACTGAGAGCTATTGGGCAAACTAAGCTAAGCCATTTCTAAATCTCTTAGTGACAGGTAATAGTCAATGCACACCAGGGAAAGGCCATGATTTTGTGTGCAGATGATCAGAAAACATCGAGGCTTTTGAATTGAAGTTCCCTTGGCAAGAGATATTATCGAAGGACTGTGCCTACTGAGGTTGACATAAACCTATAGAAGCCACAGGTCATCACTTCTGAAGGGACAACTTTGTATTTTTACCAACAAGTCATACCTAAGTTACTTTGGTACCTATTGCTGAAAAGAAGAGGCTACATATGTATTTGGCATGGGTCGGGGGGAGGGTTCTTTTTTTGGTTTGTATTTTGGCAAGCCAGGGCTAAATTTAAAGGTGAAAGCAATTCACTTAAGGCTGTTCAGCTTTACTCTGGTGAGCACTAACTACAGTGCATGTGGTTTTTACCATGAATATATGTGATTTATATGGATTTCTTTCCCAACAGCTCCAAAGAATAATCAACTCTTCCCAGTGTCGTGTGGACTTCCTTGTTTCTATTTATTTCACGCAGGCCTTCGGATGTTCTGCTGTGTCTGGCAATATGTGTTGAGGGGTTGACTTATTAATCTTGTTTTCCACTTTGTAATGACAGTTTAAAATTAAGATAGAATTTTAAACGGTGGTAAATCAATGGGTAAGGAAGCCCCAGTGGACAGAAATCATGTTACTCAACGTCTCTGCATGAGAAGCCCTCGCTGAATTCTGCAAAACCAGCTATCCTCACACCCTATTTCAGCTGGGCTAAAACTTCATTTGCCCATAAAAGGGAGGATCTGAATATTTCCAGCTGGTATCAATGAAAAATAAAAATCTCCGTAGAATTTCAACTAAAATGCCATCAGATAATTAGAATGAATACTCACTGGCTAAAAATTTACTTACCATTTGCTAGAAGAAATTTGCTTTTGCTTAAATTTTTTTCCATATATTTTATTTTATAGTGGAATCCTGAGAAATCGTGTTTTAGGAAAGTACAAAAACTAATAAAAATTAAATTAATTAATTGATAAAGCAAAAAGTACTACAAAATCGAGGAGGAAACCTCCGGTTACCTTTTGATATCATTTCAGTGGCTTCTAGTTTAGAGATTCGAAGGAGATGAAAGCACTGGGATGCTTCTGTTTTTCTCCCTGTCTCTTGCTTCTTTGCACCTCCCATCATCTCAATATTTCCAAAGCCTCTTTCATGGCTGACTTGTGTGTTTTTACCATTTTGTCTCAGCAGGCCTGCCCCTTTCCCGTTTTTCTCTATATATTTTCTTTGTAATACAAACCTGTTTTGCTCATGTTTTGCATTAGGGGTTCTCCCAGTTTAGCAATATCTACAGGATTCCCTCCCCGCTTTTCTTGTCATTTATATTTCCTGGAGAGATTTTTTTCATACCCCAGAGGATAATCTACCACTTGTATTACTTCTGATATATGAGGATTTTCAATCTTCCCTTATTGTTTGTCTAATTTTTACCTGTAGTTGGTCCCCACAGGCCTAGCCCAATCCCTTGTGTTTTCAGTTATGTAGATGTCTGTAATGAAAGGGACCACTTGGGAGCACCACAGAGCAAACAGGGCTAGTCTACCATCATCGGAGCTACAATGTGAAATGATTTTGAGCAAAAAAATAAATGCTAGAAAGCAAATTGAAAGAAGTCAAAGCCTTGTGTTGTAATTCAAAAGAGTTAAACAGATGAGACATTTACAAAGCCATATGTACACAAGCATAAATACAGCAGTCATCCAATGCTCAGTCTGTAGAGATTTGCACATTGTTCCTCTTTGTGATCATACTTCAGCGTACAATCTCTTAATATAAAGGAATTGAGGGTTCTAACAACATTTTCATCTTCACATGTTGCTGAGTGTTGTGTTAAATAATAACGTCACTTTTTAGACGAATGGACAAGAATAATACGATGGTGAAAAGTTACAGCAAATATCTGCAGCTTCCAAAGCCCAATTGACAGGGATCGATTCATGGAAGTGTTATCACAAATGCTTCAGAAATTCATGAACTTTTCTTCTTTTGTAGGTTAGAGAAAAATGGCAGTGATTTACCGAGTGCTTTTCAAAACCAACATCTGGCACTTTCACTTTCCAATGCCTCCAGTATAAACTGGCCACCATCAACCTGTATCTAAACATTTCTCATCTAACATATTATTTCCTTTTTATACATATTTTCAAATATTAAAAAATATACAGTTCCATTATTTCAGAGGCCAAACATCTGAACAATTTAGGTAAAATTATTCTTTACATGTGTACCTGTAAAATTATTCTTTAACATGGTCTATGATCACAAGAGTTAGTTTTCTAGAAATTTCTGAGTTAACAAACATATTAGGTGTTTCTCTTTGGGTTCCCTTGGTTCGTTGTCCTGATAGCATTGCAACTTATTTGAGAATCAAAGAGTGGTTAGGTAGAATGAATGTGTGTGGATAAAACCAGCTACTGCTACTCATTAGATGTACTGATCTATCAAGTGACAATCACCACATCACATGTATTAAAAGTAACAAAATACTTACAACATTAATGAGGTCTGAACTGTTTTTGGATATTTTGAAGCCCACAAATAGCCTTCTAAAAGGAAATCTGGGGAAAATTGGAATTTAAAAGTCATACTCAAAAATGTAAAATTAAAATGAAAAACAGCACTTTAAAATACACAGTCTGTAATGGCAATTGAAATTATTTTAATTAATTAATATCAATGATTTTGTGCTCACATATATTTGAGGGGTAATATTCTAAGTGGTACTTTTTGCTAGTAATACATTAATATTATTGCTATGCATTAAACATGTTTATCAAAATCAAAAAAATCAACACCAATGTTGCCTTTGAGGGATATGAATATACTTCTAAGCATACTTATATACTACAGCCTCAGGAAGAACTTTTCTAATCAACCAAAAATCATTTAGGGCCCCAAACCATGGAACAAGTGTGTAAATCCTGCCTACAAAATGAAGAATGTTTGCCAGTCTAACTGGTGGAGAAATCACTGAGATCTTTGCTCTCCACGGATGATACCCATTAACAAATGATGCAAAGAAAAGCAAGGACTTTCTCAGTTAGCAGCTGGTCTATTCTATGAAGAGGCAAAAATACCTTTTGGTTAAAAGAAGCCCTAACATGAAATGTGTGTAATTGACCTCACTCCCAGGGAGTCCAGCTTGATTTTAAGGGACTTTGTGAGTGAATGCATATATTTCCATTTAAAAGTGGTGATTCTTCAAAGATTTGTGAATAAGTGATTTTCTTTTACCAATAGACTTGAAACAAGTGAAACATAGAGAAAATATATTTGTCTCCACTAAAAGGACAATGTTCCAACTAGTTTCGTTTTTTTTAATCTCACCTAAATGAGTAGAACTTCACTTATTCTTTTTTTCCCATCTTAATTGAGGTGTAACTGACAAATAAAATTGAATATATTTAAGATGTACAAGTTGATGCTTTGATATACATGTACATTGTGAGATAATTGACACAATCAAGCTAATTAACATATCCATCACTTCACATAGTTACCTTTAGAGTGGGTGTGTGGTGAGAATACCCTAGCAAATTTCAAGTACACAATACAGTATTGTCAACTATAGGCCCTATGCTGTATCATAGATCTCCAGAACTTATTTATCTTGCTTAACTGAAACTCTGTAGCCTTCGCCAACATCTCCCATTTTCCCCCACCCCACAGTCCCTTTTACTCTCTGCTTCTATGAGTTTGACTATTAGAAAGAAATCCCAATTCTACACACCCAAATTTTGTAAGAAATATATAAGCTACCCTCTATGTGTCTGGCATAGATATTTAATTAATACTGCTGAATTTGACAAAGGAATTAAATAGTCAACGTGGCTACAAGAAGTAGAATTTGGTTCATGTTCTTAATGATAAATGAAAGAAAATGAAAAACAGATATGAAGCAAACTTTCTAGGTTAAGGAAATTCATTTAATCTTGAACAATGAATAGGAACTCAAAATATGGATAAAATATGTGCAGCAGGTACACATATTAGTAATTACAAAATGTGAATATTTAGATTTACAAAATCAGTTACTTATATTACCAAACAAATACTGTGATTTGATTTGTTAAACTTTAGGTTATGCATATTGTTCTAGCAGGTGGCATGATCTATTAGAAAGAGCAATCTCTTCTTACCTCAGGTTTGAGGATATTTCTTGCACCCATAAAAATGCAGTAATTGTGGCAGCAGTTCTGCCAACCTCTCAGACTTGTATCTGGAGTCCAGCTGACTTGTAAAACAGACCATTTGTTGACTGGTTGTTAGACACAGGGCAAGTCAGTTAACAAAGCTCTCTACTCTTTGTAGGTGCAGTGGTAGACCTTGGCCTACATTAGCTCTATTTTCATAACTCTGAAAAATAGAGATTATTGTCACCATTTCACAAATTAAAAACATGAGCTTCAGAGAAGTCCAGCAGCCATGTATAAACTACATAGCTTAATCCCCAGCATATAGAAAGTTCTTTTTTTTTTTTTTTTGGAGGAAGGTTAGCCCTGAGATAACATCTGCTATCAATCCTCCTCTTTTTGCTGAGGAAGACTGTCCCTGAGCTACCATTCGTGCCCATCTTTCTCTACTTTATATGTCGGATGCCTGCCACAGCATGGCTTGACAAACAGTGCATAGGTCCACACCCAGGATCCGAACCAGCAAACACTGGGCCACCAAAGCAGAAGGTGTGAACTTAAGCACTGCACCACCGGGCCAGCCCCAGAAATACTGTTACCCTGTGATCCCATGACTACTAGGGAGGCACTGCAGAATAATTTTTAATGAGGCCTGCTTTAGTCTGAAACTCACTGGGCTGGGGTCATGTCCCAGCTCTGCCACTTATTATTGGTGACCTTGAACAAGATTCCTCTCTATGACTTGGTTTCCTCATTTGAAAGTGGGGGTCATAACTTGATCCCCCTCATTAAGCTGCCTGAAGATTAAGTAATAACACCTGAAAACCACTTCACATATTATCAGACACATAAGAAAAATTCATGGTGCTATGTGTGGAATTCTTTGTAAAGCATTTAAAGGTTTTACATTGTTCATCTTCATCTAAATTCATAACCACAGACACAAAGCTAAAATAAGATTTTTCCAAGAGAAATCATTTTGTAATGATATGTAATTCAATATAATAATAGCTCTTTACCAACAAGAATAATAACACAGCTCAAAATATGGAAACCATGGAAGCGATATGACACTATTTTATAGTGGGTATACAGAGGGTTCACATTTTAATTCAAAAACTTCTTTGCATTTTTTTCTTCATATTAAAAAAATGTTCCAAGGACCACATATGAAAAGTCAATTTTTAAAAATGTGTTCCAGTAAATAACCAGGCAAGCTAAAATTGTTACGATTGATTGAAATAATTGATTGCAGCCTGCCAACTTTACCTTTCTTAATTATAAAATACAATTTCGGTTTTGTGCTTTCCAACCCAAGGTTTACAAAAGCTGAGAGAACTATTCTGCTCAGCCTCTGATTATATCAGCAGTGCCACTTCTTCAGGTCCTATCAGATTGGGTCTGGATGATAATTACTTGGGAAGTGTTTGATCTCAATGACGAATACATGATTAGTTTTTCATGAAATCAGTCAACCACACCGCACAGCACTACTCATGTGAAACCTTGTTGATTTAGCTGTTAGAAAGCACACATCTCCCTCAGTTCAGATATGGGACATCAGTCTTTGGGGAAAAGAGGGTGGAAAAAGGGCAAGTTTATAGGTAATGATATTGCAGAGGCAGATATTTAAGGTTTACTAATTTTCTTCCCAATTATACTCATCTCTTAGCAACCACATGACCACAGATTCCATCTCAGTTGTGGAATATATTTTTTCTTTTTTCCAAAAAAAAAAAAAGGTTTCATAACACCTTTGTTATGTCTCAACCCCTTAGAGGGTTTTGCCCTGATGAATAATATTTTATATGTGAAATGTTTATGTGATTTTTCACGGAGTGATAACCTCGCTACCGCTTAACTTTGATGCATTGCGAGCGCTGGTTTGCTTCGCTAAAGTGCTTTTACACACCCCTCCCATAAATTGACTTAAGAGTTAGAAATGGAACATTCGACACAACGTGGATACTCATTGGAAAAATGTCTAGGAGAGTATTTTATGTTTGGTTTGCAAACTAATATATATATATATATATAGCTACTTTTCCTAAAAGGCCTGGGTTGAGGGTGTTTGCTTCTTTGTTGGTTTGTATCTGTGTTGTGTGTGTGTGTGTTTTTCGACAATATAGGCTGCTTCACTAAGAGTCAATGTAACTTGCATTTTCTGAAATTTCAAGTGATCTAATACTCAGAGATCAGATAAAAGGATTCAATTGTCAGTCTTTACACAGCATGCATTTGTTTAAAGAGGTAGAAGCCTTGCACATTGAAAGAAAAAAGAAAGAAATTCTGTTTATTTTCTGTATTTGTCTGATCTTATTGACTTAAAAAAAAGCCCTAAAATAAAGAATTCTCTAGATTATTTTTTAATGAAAAGATATTTTATAAAAATAAGGTTGTAAATCTTTGGCTTTATTCTCATAATTAAAAAATCTCTTTGAAGGACGAGCATACATGCATTGCTATTTCATTTGGATTATCCTCTTTCAAAAAATAATCCTCAACATATCAATAATATTTTTACAAAGATGCCTTAAAAATTATGTCCAATTATTTGTGGGTAAAGGGAGGTGGAGATTTAGTAAGCTTATCTGAGTATTTTGAGTATTTCAAAACCTAAACCCTAGCTTTAAAAGGCAATAACTGAGATATTGGGATATTCTAAACAGGGTTTCTCAAGCTCGGCACTATTGACATTTTGACCAGATGGTGACAACTCTCTCCTCTGGAGGCTGTCCTGTGCATTGTGTGATATTTAGCTACTTTCCTGGCCTCCACCCACTAGATGCCAGAAGCACCCCCACCCCAGTTTTAACAATCAATAATGTCTCCAGACATTGTCAAACGATCTCTAGGAACAAAATTGCCCCCGATTGAGAACTACTATTCTAGACAAGAAAGTTTGAGAGAGATGGGCATAAGTGATCCAAATAATTATCTTTTACTTTCTTTTGCAGATAAGGACATTATTTTTCTTATGGGGGGCAGAGGTGGAGAATGCCACAGACTTGTACCATTTCTTTAACGGAGAAGAATTCAAGCATTAATGTATGTTAATGAGACATGTTTGTCCAGTAGATAAAGAACAGACTCTGAACAATATGCAAATACCAAGGACCAGCTACTACCACAGACTCTCTTCATTTTTATAATAAGCTAATTCCACGGGAAACTTAGAATTTTGAATAAAAAGGAGTCAAAAGAATACATTCAAAAGTATAAGAATTAAAAGAGCACACAGTTCGTTTTGATGATAGGTCTGGAATAAATATGATAAATTCTAACATTACAATGAGGTCATTTTATTAATATAAAACTGTCTAAACATATCCTTATTACACTAGGAAAAGATCTAATATCTTTACAATGTTGTGAATATAACCAAATTGATAAAATGAGCAAAAACCATGGTGTGGTTGCAGGAAAATTACCAGTGCTGAAGTATCTTCACTGACTCCTCACTTAACTATTATCTCATTGTTCTGTTCCAAAGGAAGAACAGTCAGGCTGACAATTAAAAAAAAATTTCAACTGTAGTGTAGTACAATTTCTGTCATTTGGAGCTAACGAATGTGTTTCAGTATTGACTAGCAACCACACTAGTAATGACACAAGTACCACTGATTTGGAGTAATAATTTTTAGGACGTGGCAGATTCATATTAGTGTAATAAGATCAAACATTCATTTCACAGGAAGAAAACAGAGCCAACACTAGACCATCAGAGATACCTGTCGTTTCTTTTCTTCCAGCAGAGCCACATGACTTTAACAAGGAATCCAGAGGACTTCTTGTATTTAAATCTAACATAAACCTGAAATGCAACCATGGCAAATCAGTTCTTATTATCATTGCCCAAAGTGTGGCTTGATTATCAATACAATTATTTTTTGCTATTGAAAATGTTTATATAATGGGTTTAAAATTTTTTCTTATGGTCTACAGAATTAATTCTTCAAGATCTCCAAATCAGTCTATTGGCTGGTTAAGAGAATGCTTTAATAACAGCTAAAATAGCTAAGATTCATCGAGTTTTTACAATGAGCTTTTACAGTGTGCTAAGTGTTGCTATGTATCATTCATTTAATCTTTAAAACAACCTTAAGAGGTAGTTACCATCATTTACCTTACTTGCCGATGAAGAACTTCTGGTGAAGAGAGATTAAACAATGCTTCCCTTGGTCAACTAGTTAGAAACACAGCTGGGATCTGACCAAGACAAGCTGTCTCCAGAATCTGCTATCTTAACTACTAGCCTATGTGTCTCTTAACACGCATTCTATTCAGTGCGCATGCATAACCTTATTTTTTTCTTTACAACTAATCTGTAAAATAGGTGATATACACTGGTCACATAAATCATGTCTTTGGTGAACTGAGGCCCAGAAGGATTGAGTGATTGGCTTAAGATCAAATAACTGGAACAAAGCCAGTCAATTATGAAGACAATTTACAATCCTTAATTCAAAACTAGGATGCCACTTACCCACCATTTGCATAAAAATACATGTCATATCATTCTTCCGAAGAGCTGTAATGATTTTGCCCTGATCCACACTTTCTCCCTGGGTCCTGCCTGTGACCGGGAGCTCACATTTGTGAGCTGGTTCCCATTAAGGGGCTAGTCTGTGGAAACACAGCAAAGCTGATTGGCCTATGCAAACAAACTGCCCCCCTTGGCCTTGTTAGCCATACCAGCTGAACTAACCATCTGCAGAGAGAAGCTAAAGTATGCTAAAATAGGGAACTGAAAAAAAATGACATAGAAGCACAATATGCCTTCTTTTTCTGGGTGATGTTTTTTGCGTGGTCACTAATCACAAATTATAATGGAATTCTAATTTCAACTAGATTCTTAGGGAGCAACCCCAAGTCTTAATGAATTGCCATCATTCCACTGGTATCAAGAAAAAAGGATAAAAGCCCACAAAGTCTTACAATATCAGTAGTGGTCCAGGAATGAATACTAGCAAAACTGGCAGTATGACAGCCCACCCCTTATGTTGCAAGGAGTCACTGCTAAGGCAAATGCTCCTTCGCATCACACGTTGAAAAAACTTGTAGACAAAATTATATTTCTTTAGTTTGACTCACGTTTACAGTCAAGTACTTTGGAATGATGGATGGATTCATTGCTGAGGGTAAGGAGGCAGCAGCTTGGAGGCCCATGACTGGAGGGCTGGGGCTGTAGCTACTTTTGCCACAAGATGCTTTCCCTCGGGCATTGTGGATCATTTCTGCACAAGGAATTGCCTTGGGTGGCAGGCTAACAGGACTAACACCAGGGTTCTTGTGACAGTGTGCATGTAAGTAAGTGACTGGAGATCGATTTATTAATAGAAACAATAAGGAAGGCCATCCCAGCCAAAAGAGGTCAGGAGGTAGAAGAAAAATTATGCTGGCAATAATTCGGGGTCTCCAATTGAGCCCAGGTAAAGGAGTTTTGTCTTTGAATGTTTGAAAATCAGACCTTCTATATCCATGAGGCCAAGGAGTAATGTCACATTTCTGTGGGAATTTAAAATGTTTACAGCCCTGGTTTACAGACCTCTGAATCAAGGACAGGCATGGGATATAAGAATTGCTTAAGTATCTGAAACAAGAAATTTGCATTAAGCATATTTCTGAACAAGGGATGATTGAGTTAAGATGTTGCTTCTGGCTGTTAAGAAAATGGAGCCTAAAATTACAGCTCATAAATATTGAATTTTCACAAAATAAAGAAAGGATGGGGAGGATTATGTGCAAGCTGTGTGAGGATGGCATAGACAGAATCAGGAGATCAAAGGGAAATCAGAACCAGACAAGAATCAGCTTTTCTAGAACTATGAAAGATAACCAGTGACTAAGGGCAATGTTAGTTGTTTACGGTAAAATCTCCCTAATTTGAAACCCAGGGAACCAAAACAATAGGTTTTGAATTAATAGAGTTTCATATTATCTTTTTATTTTTCAATTAAATAGAAATTTATTAATTCTATTTAATTTAAGCATAGAAATCTTAGAATTTAAGCACAGAAAGCCTTTAATTGCATCTTGTTTTAAAGAGACCAATATTGAAGTAATGAGATCTTAATATTTTACCAAGTAATCAAAATTCTCTCAAAATAATTTGTCCAGCTTCATTTATTCATCCATTTATGAGCTGCCTACTATGCATCCAGAACTTTGGTTGACGTCACCCCATAGGGTTAATGTTTTTCATGGGACTGCCTCGTTTTCTGAGGGAATGGTCTCCCTTATGTGGGCAGTTGAAAGGATGGCGACTCAGTATAGGATTTGGTGAAGCTAAGGAACATTTTGTTTCTTTTCCTGATCTGATCAGTCATTGACCACAACCATAAGAAGATAGTTTATTCACAGGAATTAAGAACAAATTGCTGAAAAGAGTTCTGTGCTTCAGAAAAAAATGAGGTCTACGTTATGGAATTGGTTATTCCCGCTTCCTGGCCAATGACCAGGTGTGGTCAGGAGAGTGATGGAAAAGTCTCATCCAAGGTCCAGCTCTTTTGATTTTTTTTATTGAGGGCATATTCGTTTATAACATCATATAAATTTTAGGTGTACCTCATTATATTTCAGCTTCTGTATAGACTGCATTGTGTTCACCACCAAAAGTCTAGTTTCCATACATGACAATATATGTGTGCCCCTTTACCCCTGTTCCCCTCCCTCCACCCGCTTCCCCTCTGGTGACCACCAATCTGCTCTCCCTATCTATTGTTTGCTTGTTTGTCTTCTACATATGGGTGAAGTCATACAGTAATTGTTTTTCTCCATCTGACTTATTTCACTGAGCATAATACCGTAAAAGTCCATCCATGTTGTCATGAATGGCAAAATTTTGTCTTCTTTTATGGCTGAGTAGTATTCTATTGTATATATATATACATATATACATATATACACCACATCTTCTTTATCCATTCATTCATTGATGGGCACTCAGATTGTTTCCAAGTCTTGGCTATTGTGAATAATGCTGTAATGACCAAGGTCCAGCTCTTGAGGAGGGACCTGAACAGTAGTTTGGGCAGATGAACTACTCTGAGATAACTACAGAGAACTACTCTTAGTAATCGCCAAGTCTGGTCCAGACTGATTACACTGGGGGGAAAAACAGCATAATGTTATCCACAGAATTTTATATGCAACATAAGTGTATACTTTAACCATCATTCTAGCTCAAGAGTAAAGCAACAGCAGAGGTTTAAGTAGGTTAATGAGAAAATAGGTAATAAAAAACCTAGGTATCTCCAAGACCTTTGCAGTCCAAAACAACAGCCACTAGCCATATGTGGCTATTGACTATTAAAATGTGGCTACTCGAAAATAATAAAATACATGTCAATTTCAAAGATTTAGAATAAAAAAAGAAAGCATAATATCTTATTAATAATTTTTATATTATTTACATGCTCAAGTGATAACATTTTGGATTTTTGTTGTTAGTGCTGTTGAGTCAATTCCAACTCCTGGTGACCATGTGTACAACAGAGCAGAACCCTGCCTGGTCACCACCTTCTCACCTTCCAGTGCTGTATCAGGCAATGCTCTGCTGCTATTCATAGGGTTTTCATGGCCAGTTTTTTTAAGATGGGTGGCCAGGCCTTTCTTCCTTGTCTGTTGTAGTCTGAAAGTTTGGCTGAAATCTGTCCACCATGGGTGACCTGCTGGTATTTGAAACAGCGGTGGCATAGCTTTCAGCATCACAGCAAGATGCATCCACTAGAGTATGACAACCGACAGACAGTTGATATGGACCAGGAAACAAACTTGCATCACAGCAGTGAGAGCACTCAATCTTAACCACTAGACCACCAAACAGTTTGGATATATTGGGTTAAATAAAGTATTTTATTAAAATTAATTTCATGTGCTACTTTTACAATTTTTAAATGTGGCTTCTAGAAAATTTAAAATTACATATGTGGCTTGCATTTGTAGCATGCATCCTATTACTGTTAGACATGTTACCCTGGACAAATCCATGGAACATAGTAAATTATTTTTTTTCTATTTGAAAGTATACATTATCTCGTTAAATCCACACTACAACCCAATGGCTTGGCCATTACTACCCCTCATTTTATAGATGAGAAAACGTAGGGGTTATGGAGCATACCCTAAGACCCACAACTAGTAATTGGTGGAACCAGGTCTGCTTCACACCCAAATCCATGTTTCGTGTCAATCTTGTTCCAGTATCTCTCTTTAATATTCTGTAGAGGTGATATTTTAACTTAGAAATGTGTAAGATGTGTTTAGAACAACTGAATATTCTATGTGGAATGAAATATATACAATTTGCTAAATACACTTAAAACAACCTCAAACAGCACATAGGTGTAGTCAGAGTGGTATACCCATGTTTTCTGCAAACTGCTCCTCACAGGTTTTTAGGATGGACTAGAGTGGATGGAAAAGTAAGAGTTCAACCATGTATCATGCACATTCTAGGCATTTCCACAGGTTATTTCCTTTATTCCTCAAAAACACTCTTAAGATGAGATAACTAAGGCTCAGAAGGGTTAAGTGATTTGTTTGGTATCTCAGGGCTAGCTGCTCAGTAACAGAGCCAAGGCTGAACTCAGGTCTGATTTCCTTCCCTATACCATACTGCTTTCGTTCCTCTTTTGATTTTATAATTTTAACAGAATGTGCTTAACTAAAGCCACCAACAGAACAAATTTGTTTTTTATTATCCTCCAAAGCTGAAAAATTTACTCAATAAAGCTAAAATTATTTCACATTAAACCATGCTCAACTGTTTAGCATCTTGTCTAGACTCTGTGTTACCGTCTGCTCCGTTTCCATAACCCATTCTAGTCCATGGCCCAGACTGATTGGGTCCTTCATCTCCCTCGTCAGATAGAGCCTGGGGAAGAGATGACACAGCCACAGCTTTCCTGGAGGCGGGGCAAAATGCAAAAATCACCCGTGCCAACACCTGTGATGTTTAGAACCGGAAGAAAATGATAAAGCTAGTGTCTTGATGGAATGCAAAGGTCAGAGTCAGGTAAATGGTTCATAATGGAATTCAAGTTCCAGAGATTAGATTAAAAATGAGATCTAAGATTTAGCATCAAAATAGAAGAAACCTAAGGAGCCAATGATATTTAGAAATGGAGGCTTGAGGAATTCTGCAGGCAGCAGGCAGGAATCTGGGACCTCTTTAATGATGTTCCAAGGGTGATCTGAATGGACATTCAGGGTACACTCAAGGGTCCAAAATGAAATAGACCCTGGTTCATGTTGTTCCATACCATCCATGGTGAGCTGATCAGTTTCTGTAGCAGAAGTAAAACACCGGTAAGAATTCTCTACCTACGTATGTAATGGTATACTTACGTTTTGATTATTCAGTTTTTGCCATTTCATCTGCATCCTTAACTCTGGCTATTTCCATTTCCATTAGCAACTTCACAGATTTCAGAAAGTGCTAGAAAGTCAGCTGTGCCCTCGTTGCTGCCCATGTTCAAGGTGCCAGTGGCAATGCTCCACAACTGGTCTTTCCAGCCTTGGCAGGGGTGTTATCAATGCAGCTCCATCTCCAGCCCCCAAGTTTTTGGCAACATAATGTGTCCCCAACTAAGCTCTACTCCCTGAAAAGCATAATCCCATTAGCCACCAGTTCCTTACTATATCACTGCTTCCTCTGTTACTCTGTCCACTGTTCCCTCAGTCTACAGGAGTTGTGGTTGGAATGGTCCACTGCTCTCATTCTGAGGTTGTATTATTTGTTTATTGCTCCCTTATATATAGGCTTCAGGATTATGTTTAAGTTCCTGAGCTAGGATTGGGAATAAAACAAAGAAATACAATAAATGTTTTCTGCCCTTAAGGCTCTGATCATCCAACTGAATAAACAGGCAAACTTTAAACTAGCGGAGCTGGAGTTCAGGACTATTGTTCTCATGTCAGCCCAAGGTGCATGACCTTGATTGTTTATTCTTTAAGTCTTGGTGCTCATTAAAAGTTAGAAGGTTGCCCTGGATAATGACTTTAAAGCTTTTATACAGCAATGGAATTCTCTTGTTGGTACATTCTGACTTGGAATCCCAGTACTTAACTTTACAATATGGGTTTTAATGTTAAGAGTGATAATAAAAAAATAAGAATAAATAAGACATAGTTGAAAGCTTGCCGCTGTAAGTAGAAATTTGGGATGGGACCCAGAACCCAATGTACTTGATATCCTCTAAACACCACTGGACCCTGCCCCACCTCGCCATAATGTCCCCCCAATGAAGCTCCAAAGGACACAGTTTAGGGTCCACTAGTCTAGTCACCTGTTTATTTCCTTCTAGCTCCCAATCGTGACTTCTTTAAACAGCTAACCTTGTTCATAAAATAATTACGTGGAAAGATAAACTATGAGAGAAGACTATCAGAGAGATTATAAGACAATGCATTTTTAGAGCGATATAGAAAATGAGAACTGAGAGTTCAGAGCAAAAGCAATCACCTTGGGCTAGAGCAGGCTGTCAGGGCTTCCCACAGCAAGAAGGGCTCTGAAGGATGGGTAGACAGAACATTTCAGCAACATTTCAAGGAAGGGCACAAAGACACCAAGACTGGAATTAAAAAGACATGATTAAGGATGATAATAACGTAATTACTGAGAGCTTCTGATGACCAAGGACCATGTGGAGTCCAGATATAACCACGGTCCTCACAGCAGTGCAGTGAGATATGTACAATTAACCAGATGGGAGAACTGAGGCTCGGAAAGCTGGGTCAAAACCTCCTCAATGTCACACAACTAGGAATTAGTGGCTTCCCAGTAGGCTCTGCCTGATATCAGAGTCCACATCGTTGATCACTCTGTTGTCACATTGGGTTTGTAAATGGGAGTAGCTGGAAATGAGGCTATGAATTGGTTGGGATCAGAGTGTAGAAGGACACGTTTTCCAGGCTAAAGAGTTTGCCATTTATCCTCTAGGCAGTGAGGAGACATTGAAGTTGTATAGATGGTGAAATGGCATGATCAAAGTGTGCTTTAGGATAATTATTTTTTTGATTTTAGTGGATTTGTTTTATTAGGATGCATGCACTAAGACCAGGAGTGCTATTAATTGTAGCATGTTCCTTTATTAAAAGTTAATCCACACTGAGATTATCTATTGTGCATTACCAAACACAGGCAATTGCATCAGAAGAACAAAATCAAAGAATTTCAATATCGTTCATTTTTACTCGTCTTTTAGAAGAAGTTCCCAACACAGGAAAGCTTTAACGTTAAGTAAGTATTGGAAGATATTAAGCTAAAAGTGTTCGTGTGTCCTGTATATTTTTTTAAAGACTGACTTTATTTATTTGGTAAGGAAGATTGGCCCTGAGCTAAGATCTGTTGCCAATCTTCCTCTATTTTGTATGTGGGTTGCCATGACAGCATGGCTTGATGACTGGTGTGTAGGTCTGCGCCTGGGATCTAAACCCACGAACCCCAGGCCGCCAAAGAGGAGTGGGTGAACTTAACCACTATGCCCCTGGGCTGGCCCATAGAGGCTTTATTTTTCAGCGCAGTTTTAGAATCCCATCAAAGTTGAGAGGAAGGTGCAGAGGTAGCCCCTACCCCCACACATGCACAGCCTCTCCCCTACAATGTCCCAACCAGAGTGGTACATTTGTTAGAATCGATGAACCTACATTAATGTTCCCTGTATTTTCTATCTATCAATGGCAGCATTTGCCATTTGCTTCTTAAGTCAAAAAGATAATTGAAATAAGCCAATTCTAGTATCTAAAACTTTAACATATTTTACTTAAAGAACTTTTATACGTTTATTATTCCTATGTGCTATACTTTTAAAGAAATAGCTCAAAACTGTATACCATATTCAAACAATAAGAGGGAAGTAAGTAAAATATAAAGTTCTAAGATTTCATGGCAGACTTTTCCCTATAAAATTTCAAAGAAATGTCAAACACATTAAACCAGATAACCACTGAAATGTGTACATGCAAGTCTTCCAGACTTCAATGATATAATGCTTTTAGACAAGCTTTGTTGTATGGTTGTTCTGAATCTTCTTGGCATTTCTAACAAATACCAGGTTCCAAAAATGTCAGTTTCATTATAATAAGAGCCAACACTGACTGAGCCTCTACTGTGATCCAAGCACTGTTCATTCATTCATTCATTGATTCATCTCACAAACATTTGCTGAGAACCTAATAGATGCTAGAGCATAGTTAGCAATGTTCTAACTGTTGGGTATGTAGCACTGAATAAGACAAATATCTTGGCATCATGGGACCTTCACCTAGTAAGGGAGACAAGTATTTGTCTGTCTTCTTCGAGGCTTTTTTTTTAAGATTGGCCCTGAGCTAACATCTGTTGCCAATCTTCTTTTTTTTTTCTCCCCAAAGCCCCGGTACATAGTTGTATATCCTAGTTGTTCTATGTGGGATGACTCCACAGCATGGCTTGAAGAGAGGTGTCTATGTCCGTGCCTAGGATCTGAACCAGTAAACCTGGGGCCGCCAAAGCAGAGCATGCGATCTTAAACACTCGGCCATGGGGCCGGCCCTCTTCTTTTTTAATGGAGTCCGAACCAAGCATAATTTTTGTTACCAATGAAGTTGTTACCTACCAGGGCTGTTTAAATATATGAGGTAGTACTACAAGGTTTATGCTGATGGGAAGGATGGAAAGAAAGCGGATAATTGTAGGTACAGATGCCTTGATTAAGTGAGAAGGGAAGGAATTAGAGCATCTGGACATTTATCTGGCTCTAAAACTTACGCCCTTTCCACTCCACCATATCAACAATTTTTTTTAAAGATTGGCACCTGAACCAACACCTGTTGCCAATCATTTCATTTCTTTATTTCTTCTTCTTCTCCCCGAAGCCCCCCAGTAGGTAGTTGCAGATTCTAGTTGTAGGTCTTTCTGGTTGTGCTATGTGGGATGCCGCCTCAGCATTGCCTGACGAGCAGTGCCATGTCCAAGCCCAGGATCCAAACCTGCAAAACCCTGGACCACCAAAGCAGAGCGCGCGAACTTAACCACTCGACCACAGGGACAGCCCCTATCAAGATTTTCTTAAAGATTTCAGCACTTGAGACTTTAGAACATATCTATATATCTTCATCCTTCTTGACAGTTTACTCATATACGTATATATACACACACACATTTATTCATGCACATATGTGTAAGTAAAGTACAGAATTGTTTAGCACCTTGTTCAGGAAGGATACAGGAAGCACACATGAAAAAAGAGAAAGAGCATATACTCAAATTTGAGACATACCATTATAAGGGCCCCAATGGGGACCATAGGAATGTAAAGGCACAGTCGGAGGAGAGCAGAGAAAGCACTGAATTCAAAGATGAAAAGAGCAGATGGCAAAACCTCTGTAATGTGGAGAATTATTTGCCAAAGTGAGAAGACCGAGGACCATGGCGATGTGTCTTCAACTTAATCTTTTTTTAACAAAATGTCCTTTCACAACATTTTGAGCTCTTACTAACTCAGAAAGACACAGGTTAGTAAATTAAGCATAAATGCTTTAAATGCAGGTAAAGTAGCTTTAAGCACAGAGTTGTTGAATGGATAAATGATTTATACTTTTGATATTCATATATAACATAAGTTATATATAACATATACTCATTTGAGTTTATACATAATCATATGAATATATTTGCTTTTTTAAAGTCATCAAAATTCTATACTTATGTTTATACTACCTACACATGAAGATTTAAGAAAATTCTTCATTTTCCAGGTAATAAAGGGCAGTACTGATCTGGATCCCTTGATACCAGGAAAGCTTTTTGCAAGATTAAATGGGATTACCATCAATAGGTCCTCGGGGTGTTTGGTTTTGAATTAAAATATAGAAACCTTATTAACAAAATTTACATTCCTGCTTTAACCTTAATCTAATTTTACTGGTATCATGGCCTCTAATAGACAGCAATTCTGCAGAATGGCACATGCCTTATAACTCATCTTTGTCATCCTAATCAGAAGTCCCTGATCACTCCGGAGGAAAAATAGATGCATGAATTTTAAACTGGTCATCACATTCACATTTTTTTAAATGTATTACAAAGCAATATTTTATTCATGAAAACATTAAATATTATATTACTAGCAAAACATCTTGTGGTACCTTGAAATTTATTCTAAAGAGGAGAATTTTCTTTTACTCTTTGCCTAAGTGCTGATCTTAAGCTGTCTTTGCTTCATAGTCCCCAAGACCAACGACAGCAGCTTCATTCACTAATAGGAACAATTTACCTGGACCCTCTACAGACAAGGCCTTAACTCCAACGAATTGCCTTCATGGTGAGAATTTTATGCACTGACATTGACAATGGACTCTGTGGGGAAGGTAGAGGGGCCTTGGAGTTTTACCTTGTCCGACAGGGAATTAGTTTCACTGTCATTTACAGGAGTCATGGCAGAAAGGGTGGGGCTCTGAGGTGAAATATAGAAATAAATTATTTTGAGATATTCTTAATGATCCACGCTTAAATAGTCACTGAAAATTCTTCACTCATATTTAAATAACCAAACAAAATGGAATAGTCAAAGCCAGGGAGGGAGGCCATGTTAACTGAGTCCAACACACTCACCCCTACGTATTTAAGAAGTGCAGAACAGTATGTTGACAGTTTGGCCTCAAAGTTAATGACAACGTATTCAATTTGCAATCAAATCAAATTGCTGTAGATTACAATTCAGAAAACACTCTCATATAGAATACTTTTAAGTTTCACAAATTTATCTATCTGGAATCTTCTACAGCAGCATCCTATCTTAGCTTTTAGAGCTAAGAAAAACAAGATGAAGCCAATATCCTTGGCTTGTTTACTCTCTAAGAAAGAGGACAGTTTTATGTACTCTAAACTTAATTTGTGGTACAGACAGACAATTCACCACGTTTGTTTTTTTCAAGTATACGAAACTGAAAGTGTATACGTGCATTAAGAAAGAAGCAATTCTTCCTAAAGCGTGAATGTCACACAACCAAATCCTTTAAGGGTGATGTCTTATAATGCCTGGCTCTCAATGCAGAATTTGGAAGGAGATTTTTTGTGATTGTGCTAATAGTTAAATTACTAAAACGAAAAAGTCTAAAAATTGAGAGGCGAAGGATTCTGCCAACTTCAGTTTTGTTATAAATAGATTTTGCCTATAGTTAACACAGAGAGAGAGTATGAGGCCACTGGAAAATTTACACTGAAAAGCTGTTAAGGTAACTGCAGTTCATTGTGACACTACAGAATAGTGCTATCCAAGAGAAATATAAATGTGAATAACGCATATAATTTTAAGTGTTCTAGTAGCTACTTTTAAAAAAGAAAAAACATAAAATTAATTTAAATAAAATTTTTATTAAACAAATATACCTAAAATACTATCATTTTAACAAATAGTTAATATAAAAATTATTAATGAGATATTTGCATTATGTTTTCATACTAGGTCTTCAAAATATGTTGTGTATTTGTGCTTACATACATCTCAATTTGGATTAACTACCTTTCGCGGCTCAACAGCTGCCTGTGGCTAGTGGCTGCTCTTACAGATAGTGTAGTTTTAGAGTATAAACACACACTCTTTATTCTTTCTTAGTTTTCTTCCTTCCTCCTTTCCTTCTTCTCTTCCTCTCCTTCTGTGTCTGTGCACGCTATGTGCTGGGGATACAATAGTGAGCAATCCAGGCCTGAATCCTAAATTATAAAAACATTGCCATTTTCAAAAAAAATTAAATGCACTGTTTCAAGATATGTAAAATCGTATACACTAGTTAAAGTCCAGCTACAAATATGGCTATAAGCTTTCTGGGAACCAAGAGAAAATGAAAAGTATGACAAGTTACACAATTCACAGTATACATGTTCCAGAGTCATTAAGATAAACTCAAACCAGTTGCTTCAGAGGAGAATAGTTCTTATAAATCTGAACTCTTGTAAACAAGCAAAAATATAAATACAAAACGGTAGACTGAACTATAAAGGGTACACGTGGTGCTTTTTCAGGATAACTTGAAAAATTAAGACTTTGCAGATTTTCTGCTCTGTAACATGCTAGAAACCAGAAGTCTATCATTCAGTACTCCCTGATGCCCCCACACAATACCCATGATCAAAATGGTCTTTGCAAAAAAAAACTTGGATCTTGACAAGAATTAAGAAAAATTAAAATGTTGATATTGTTTTACTATTCCACACATTTTATCTATTTCAAATTCTTGAACAGTTGGCCAGCCTTCTTTGTTATAGAAGCAAAAACAATAAGTCTGTAACCCTCTACCCCTGAAAGATCACAGCGATATCCTGGAGTGAAAACTAAGATTTGTGAACATAAAATCATGAAAATCCATTAAAAATTTAGTACTAAAAGAAACACATCATATTTTTAATCATCCATAAATAAATACAGTAGAACAAATTTCGTTTAAACATCACCAAGCCCATAAAGTATGAAGAACTCAACGAAAATATCATAAGTGCCGTGGATGTCTTTGAACCAACATTGATGTTCTTTAAAAACTGAAATTCATTTTTTTATGTGACGCAAAGGGGGAGAGTCACATGGGCTTAACTACAAAAAGTACTGAAAATATTTTTGCCACATCATTCCTTTATACTAGAGGAATACCTTAGGATCAGGAATGTATTTTCCTTTAATATGGAAGGGTCTCAAATAGATCTCTCAAGAGGAACAATTGTAGAATTGTAATAGATCCTAAGGTCCACAAAATATGGCACGTCATGTCAGTCTTCCCTGCTGCTCTCCCTCCATCCCACATACACATAATAGATAATGGATTACTCTACATTGACTCTAGTTTCATCCAAAGGTGAGAGGGACAAGAGAAAAGAATTAGGTGCATTATATTTAAAAAAAAAAAAAAGGATATTGATATCATGCCACTATTATGTTCACTATAAGACACAGCTAAAATATCAAGAGTCCCTAAAGGCTAAATGAAATGGCTAAAAATGTATTTATTGATTTCTAAAGAAATATTACGAAGACACTGGCATAATAACTCACTACCGTCATGATTGAAAGGGTCTTGGCTCTTTCTAAAGTAGAGACAGACCTTCAGAATATACAATGATGTTAAAACCATAGTATGCTGTGTTTTGGAACGTATCTGAATGGGGAGGGAGAAGAAAAGCATTCAGACATTTAACCTGAATCAAATCTATTCTTTATCTTTTCTCTTGTTGTTGCTCTCTTATTTATTTTTTTTAAACACTGAAAATTGTAATTAATTACTTGGAAACCCAGTGTAGAGTCGTAATCACAATCCAACAACTTGGATTGACATATAATGCATTTATGCCTTGAAAGCTTTCTCAAAATACATGCAGAATGGGTATATACAAACTCGTATACATAGGAAAATCACCACCCACTCTTTGGGAAATTAGAAATTTTTTCTCAAATAAGAGGAATATGTGCAATGACATGTTTTTTTCTTATTGGTTGACAATTGTCTCCATTTTCTGTAGATCCTAATGGTGAAATAATGGATCTTGCCAATCATTATGAGCTTCGACCCAGCTGGGGACCCATAACTTTTATTGTGGTCCATTATCTGGCCATTAGAGGCCACAAGTATCCTCAGCACAATTGTGTAACATTTTGCTGAGGAAAAGGTGTGGAAACTGTGGAGGCAGCAGCTTTTTCTAGTATCTGAGGCTATGGAGACTCCAAAACCTCCTATATTGAGACCATTCATTTTCCCTATGCTGAAAATTTTATAGTGTATGACTCTTGGATAAAGTTTCCTTATCCAGCCCTGCCAGGAAACCAAATGTTCCACCCAGTACTGGCATGAAACATCGTTGTTTTCTTTTTCTAGGAGTAGTCCTGATGCTAAGCGGGTTTGTTATATCTATTTAGCTTAGAAAACAATATGCTGTGATCGTAAAGAATATTCACACCACTAATCTTACTACATGTGAAGAAGTTAGACAGAGGATGACTTGGGGTTCTCAAGAACAGCACTAAATGCACATGATCTACCTTAAAATTTCATGACTGGTGCAAAGACAAGGAAAACAAATAACATTAAGTAAAGCCTCATGTCAGTGTGAGTTTCCTTATTGAAAGAAAACAAGTCCATCATTTTAGCTACTGTTCCCTTTTTTAGCTATTGGCAAGCTCTTTGGTACACCCATTAATCACCAACATCATAATTACTTTCTATTTGTACTTAAAAAGAACATAGTTCAAGATGCTGCACGTGTTTGCTGTCCACTATAGCCCATCTTTTATCCAGAGGGTAGGGAAGGCAGACACTGCATTTCTTGAGCATAAAGTAGAGTGTATGAAGCACAGAAGAGCCCAAGTGTTTCATAAGTAAGATAATAAATGCTTCCCACCTCTGTCGTCATTCATCTCCCAACCCTCTAATAATTTTGAAAAGCTTTATGGCTGGTTATCCCCAGCTTAAGTCTTACATCAAACCCTCCATCTTTCATTAGCAGGAGCATGGGTGGGAAATCTTTAGGTTAAACCCATTTTCTATGGCACCCTGACCTGAGGGCAGAGACCATTACTGAGACTACTTTAACGGTTTCTCCTGCTGTCTGTGGGTCAAAGTCTGAAAACTTAATTAAGAGAGGGCCAACAGATTACTTCATAGTTTTCCCCAAAGAGGGCAATTTGTGTCTTCATTGCTGAATACCATCTATGCGGCAATCACTATCCAACAAATTTTAATCAGCAACATTTATTAAGCACCTACTAAGTGCCAGACCCTGTTCTAGATGGTAGGCATACTGTTCTAAATAAGACAGATCAAAATTCCTAATCTCAAGGTGTTTTCTTCTAGTGAAGAAAAGCAGAAAAAAATACATAAATAAACAAACAAGAAAATATCAGATGATTGCTGTGAAGAAAATAAAAATATCCTGCTAGTGGATGGCCACTTGATGTTAGGTAGTTAGGAAAGGCCTATCTCTGAGATGCTAACATTTCTTCTAAGAAGCAAACTGCCATCAAAGATCTGGGGGTGAAAATTCCATGCAGAAGGAAGTTGGAGCAAGGGCTCCAGAACTTCATGAGTTTAACATCCTAGAGGAATGCACAGAAGAGCTGTGTGGCTGGAAAGGAGAAACCAGACATGGAGGTGGAGGAGAAACAATTAGTAAAGTGGGAAGAAACCTAGGCGGGATGGTACCCAATGAGGTTAGCCAGGAGGGCAGGAGCCAACAATGGTTTGAATTTTATGACAACTGGGTGTAACCAAAAGCCTGAAAAGTTTTCCAGCAGGGTTGAGATTATTTTATGATTATTTTCTAAAAAGAGTATTCTGGCCAACTTGTGGAAGATTATTTACATGGAAGGGAATGAGGTTAAGAATGGGCATAAGGAGGAAGTCAGGAGAACATTGCAATAATCCAGGCGCTACCAGACTTACCCTGGCTTGAACTGGGGTAGAACTGATGAAGATGGAGAGAAATGTAGCAGCTCAGGATATACTTCAGTTATGGAATTGAAAGAACCTGCTAGAGTTTTAGAAGTGGATATGGCAAAAGAAACAAGAAATCAACTATGATTTGTCTTTAACAACTTAGCAAATAGCTCACTGAGACGAGGGGAAGAGGAGCTTGGGGGTGTGAATTGCGTGCTCTTTGGGGCCGCGCTGAGTCTGAATTGCCTCTTTGACATCCTTGTGAAGATGTCAGATAGTAATTTGGATATATGATGTGGAGAGATAATAGGGCTGAAAACATAGATTTGGACTTTAAAAATCCAGAAAAGAAGAGATCCTAGAGCCAAATCCTTGATCTTTCCAACTTGCAGAATCAAGCAGAGTAGAAGAAACCAGAAATGGAGGCTAAGAAGGAGCAATTGATGAAGTAGGAAGAAAGCTAGGGGTGTGCAGTGTCACTGTAGAAGGTAAACAGTAATTCTCCAGATGTGTTTCAAGCATAGATGCCTGCAACTAAAGAAGAGGATTATTTGCCCCAGTGACCTACCCGCAGAATTCTATGGTTTTATACATTATTCCAAGGTGCAGTAGTAAACAAATTGACAAAACCGTTCATTTTAAGTATCATACACCCGGCCTGGCTGCTTTTTCTTCTTCAGCAAATGTCAGATTAAAAAGCTTTTTGAATATGAGCTTTCTAAAATGGCATGTTTCCTCATAACAAGTTATTGAAGTTTGGGGATGAAGGCACATTTGTTGTGGCTATCTGCCCTTTCCTTACTCTGATCCAATTCTTTTAACACCACACACAGTACCAATCATGTTTACAAATCTGTTATGCAAGTGCTGACTAATAAAACACCAACAGCAATGCAGGAATTAAATTTGGTAAAAGCATTATTTAGAAAAGAAATGCCTTGAGTTCTGTGAAACTATTTATATGTATATATAAGGTTTTACTTAGACAGTTTCTGAACCCTTACTATGGTTCTGGGCAATTCTTGTTTACTTTCTTTATGCATAATTACTACAGCCTAGTGCTAAAGATGTTTTCTAGAGAATATTCCTGCCTTTCTTCAAGAGGGCACAATAGAACATCAGGTTCTCTCATATTTTGATGTCATAACTAGTAAACTGGATTCTTCATATCCACCAGAGTGACTTTTATAAAACACATATCTGATAACGTTCTCATGATTAAAGCTGTTCACTGTCTTCTCGTTTCCTATGGGACCGAGTCCCCACCCTCCTGTGTGTTATATACAGTCCTTCCTGACTTGACCACTGGCTACTTTACAGTCTCTTCTATGACTAGACAACCTAACATCCTAGTTATGAACATCCTATGTTGCCATTTGTGACCACTTAAAGATGCAGATGCTTCATTCTGGTGTTTATACAATAACCCCTTTGTTAAACACTACTCCTTCTGCTTGGGATGCTTCTCCATTCCCCTCACTATCCCCCACCCTCAGACCATCACTAATTTTATACTTTTTACTCTAATTTACTACTCATAGCTTATTTATCTCTGTCTTCTCAGAACTTTGGACAGTTCCTGGCCCATAATATGCATTTCAGTACATGTTTAACATTGACATGAACTGAAACTCAGTGTCACATCCTCCATGAATCCTTTGCTAAACCTCTTTCCTCCTGAAATGAGTCAATGCCCCCATGCCCTGTGTCCTCACTGTACCCCAAACATAAGCCGGCAGAGTATCTCTAATACTTAATCACATTGCTGCCTTCTCTATCAGTCTATCAGTTCCTTTAAGGATTCTGTTTTATGCTTGTATCTCCTGTGCCTAGAACAGTACCTAGAATAAAGTATCATGGAAGACAAAAAATCAGGGAATGGTTACACAGGTTATAATTTGACAAGGCCATCAGAATGAGAAATGAGGCATTGTAAAAAAATTTTTCAACCACCTCTGACAAATATATGGCTTCAAATATGCCATTAAGGACCAACTTTATAATTTTATCTTATCAGCTCGGTGAAACAGTAAGAAAAAAAAAGAGGCTATACAGCATTAAATTCACTCAAGTTTATTGATCACTTTTTACATATAAGATGTGATCTCAGAATCCAAAGAGATTACAACTCAAAGAGTGGGATGTGTACACAAATCACTACTATACAGGGGTCATGTTACAAATACTCTTTAGGGGCTAGAAAAGTTCAGAAGAAGTAAACCATTTCATCAAAAGCATTTCATCCTGGATGGACCATGGAAAGCTCAGAACAAAGATGGCCTCTGAACTTGACTTGGAAAGGACAATGAGAGTTTTAAAGACAATAACAAAATGTAAAAACCATTTCAGGAGAGGTAAAAAAACAGCAGTAGCAATGACATAGGAGAAGGAAATTGGAGCTTGAAAAGAGAAAATTGTCACCAATAGTATTGAGATGGTTCCAGATCACGGACTGAGCATAAATCACCTATGTATAAGCACATACCCAACCTCCACACATGGAGATTTTAGACCAGTGGGTCTGGATAAGGCCAATGACAATAGCTCTTGAAAAAGTTACCCTGGTGATTCTGAGGCCAATCACTGGCAGAGGACATGAAAGGCAAATAGAGGCTACAATTTGGAGAGGGAGTTGATGGTCAGTAAGGAATCAAACCTTGAAGATTTGGGATTTAAAATTTGGAGCCATCATTCTTCCAGAAGCTTAAAATCTAGTTAGAGAGATTAGACATTACCTGAAAAACATTAAGACACTTTGGATTAAGTACCAAATGAGAGATATAGGCTAGGTATGCTAAGGAAATTCAAAGAAGAATGGATTTAGTTAGGGTAGACTTCATGAGAAGGTCATAACTGAACCCTGAAATACTAAGTCTGGTATGGCAGATGTTTGGCCACGACTAAGTCACAACTCCTTCCCAGTCCATACTAGACATAGTTAGGCATGGCAGTCTTTCTCACTGAGCCAAGACTGAGCCTCAGAATCCTTCTCAACACAGCACAAACCCATTCCAATTGATCAGAGTTGGCCTGCAATGTAAAATTCTTTGCCATCCATGATATAAATAAGCAGAAATGAAAGTAGAATGTATTTCAGGCAGGAGTAAGACATGTAAGTTAGAGCAGAGGCAATAAAGTTCACAGCATGTTTTCAGGCTGGAAAGTAGAAATCCCATGGGAGAGAGATAGGAGAAAAGTTTGGAATGGTAGCTACAGGTCACATTCTTAAGGGCTGTAACATTGCCCCAAACATTTGACAAACAGCTGACTTCTGATTATTAGAGTGCTATTATGCAAGTGCGTATTTGTATAATGTTCTATATACATACTCATCTCTATCCTTTGTTTTCTAAACTATAATTGAAGTCTTATATAAAGAAAAAATGTACTGTATTCTGTAGCCTTCAGCCTCTTATTTCTGCATTCTATCTAATACCATTCCCCCATGCAGTCTCTCTCCACATCTTCTTCCTCCCCGAAACCCCACTTCCACTCCATCAAAACTTCTCTGGCCAAAGGTAAGAGTCTCTGGCCAAACTCACACTAAAATGTAGATGACTGATGTGATTTAAAGCATTAATATTCTCTGTTTCAACAGCACTGGCCTTTTTTGATAGAAAACCAGAGACCTTAAGCTAAGCAGACTTTCTCAACTATGACAGTATTACATTTGGAATCAGAGAAGTCTTCATTGTTGGGGGCTGTCCATACATTGTAGGATGTTTATCAGCATCCTTGGCCCTCTACCCATTAGACACCAGTAGCACTCCCCAGTCATGACAACCAAAAATATCTCCAGAAGTTGGCCCAGTGGCATAGTGGTTAAGTTCACGTCCTCTGTTTCAGGGGCCCAGGATTCATAGGTTCATATCCCAGGCGCAGAGCTATGCACCATTCATCAAGTCATGCTGTGGCAGCATCCCACCATCCTATATACCAAATAGAGTAAGATCAGCACTGATGTTAGGTCAGGGCCAATCTTCCTCAGCAGAAAAAAGAGGAAGACTGGCAACAGATGTTAGCTCAGGGCCAATCTTCCTCACCAAAAAATAAAAACAAACAAACAAAAAATATCTTCAGGCATTGCCAGATATCTTCTAGGGGACAAAATCATCCCTAGCTGAGAACCACTGAGCTAAATAAATAGATCCCATAATATGAAATTTCTTATATTTGGATACTCCTAAAATGTCTTTACGAGGCAACTAGCAAAGCTGACCCTGACTACATACTAGACCAACAAGTCTTGTTGGCTGTCAAACTAGCAAAAGCCAAGGAAGCTTTAAAAACTCAATTGTTTCCTTTTGAAAGGGTTTCTTGATATCAATTCAGATAGAAACAAACGTAAATTGACATTTGCACTGACATTCCATGCATTATCATTGGGTTAACGTCTGAGAAGACAAGTTTTGCAAAACACTGTGGTACAGATGCTTTGTGTAAATAAAGACAAATAGAAGGTTTCAGGCAAAACACGAGGACTTTGTCAGTATCTCCCATGAGCCATAAATGGTCTGAATTCTGGGCTGACAGAGGTGAACTTAATATCAGACATATTTCAACATGTGTTTGAGAAGTATTTCCCATGGTTTTGAACATAGGTAATATATTGGCTGCTTTTTAAGAAATGCTAATATATATACTAAAACACTCTTTTTTGCTTCTTACCATTCTATTTTTTATATTTTTAAGAGCTTGACACACATTCCCAATGGTTAATTACTAGAATGAGACATATGTCAGAAGATATTAGTAATTTCATTTGTGGCACTAGAATTTCACACTGGTGAATATCAAAATTTCATTACATCGGAAATCTCTAAGAAGTAACAACTCTAAATCATATAAAATAGTTTTAGCCTCTTAACTATGCTTAATGATATCTTAATTCTACCTCATATTCTGTGGGTATTATAATAGAAATATTCAACAGCCCTAAATGACCACATACAAGTTGTCTTTATAAGTTAGTTTATGTTATGAGTATATAGCATAATGTCTCTTGACTAGTGGGTATAACATATTCTAAACTCAGGATTTTCTAATCATTCCCAAACTAGTAAATAGGAATTATAGCAGATTTCAACTCTTAAGCTAATGATTTGGGATTTAAAATTGGCAGCTATCTTTCCTCCAGAGCTTGAAACCTAATTAGAGAGATTGGATACTACAAGAAAAATATACCACACTTTGGGGTAAGTTCCAAAAGAAAGATATAGACTATGTATGCTAAGGAAATTCTAACTATTCCTTACAACGGGCTAAGTATTATGGATTAAAGAAAAACTTGACTACTATCCAAACTTCATCAGGAGACAGTATTCCATGGTGGTTAAAAGCATTGACTTTAGGGCAGAAAGCCTGCATTCACATTCTAGTTCCACCCTTACTAGCTGTGTGATTTGAAGCATATTGCTTAAACTCTCCAGGCCTCCATTTTCTTGTCAGCACAATAAGTATAACAATAGAATCTCCTTCAGAGGTTGATGTGAGGACATATGAGGATTAAATGAATTGATTCATGTAACGTGCTTAGAACAATGGCTGGCACCTAGGAAGTACTGCGTAAGTGTTCGCTACTATTACCCATTAAAAAGGAAACAGCCCAATGTGTCTGAGAGGCCATCTACTAGAGCAGTTATGAATGCTCACCCTGGGGGCTGGCCCCGTGGCCGAGTGGTTAAGTTCGCGCGCTCCGCTGCAGGCGGCCCAGTGTTTCATTGGTTCGAATCCTGGGCGCGGACATGGCACTGCTCATCAAACCACGCTGAGGCAGCGTCCCACATGCCACAACTAGAAGGACCCACAACGAAGAATATACAACTATGTACCGGGGGGCTTTGGGGAGAAAAAGGAAAAAAATCAAATAAAAAAAACAAAAAAGAATGCTCACCCTGGAATCTGATCCGCATCAGAACACCGGTTCCACCGCTTACTAGTCGTGAGACTTCGGGCAAGTCATATGACCTTTCTGAGCCTCAGTTTCCTCACCTACACAATGAGGATAATAACTGTACCTACTTAGAGTTATTTGAGAAACAAAAGTAATTATGCACATTAAATGCATGGCAATCTGCCTGTCACTGTACTCAATAAATGTTCCTTATTAACGTCTACATGTATATTTGAAACAGAAGGAAAAAAATGTAGAAAGAATTTGCCTTCCATGGTCATTTCATCAAGTCCATATTTAGCGCATCCTTTGCCTCAGGCAGTTGGATACAGAAGTGAACAAGTCATGGTTACTATCCTGAGGGGGTCTAGGCTCTGGTGAGAGTTGTCAAAGTTCTAATAATATTCCCTAAATTTTGACAGGGACCGTTTTCACAAGTATATTCTGTTAGTTTATAGAGAGCTCTATCAATAAGATCTAATCTGCTTATGGTTCTCCTCTGGGCTTCCAGTGCTTCCATTCACTCAGCTGTTCAACTATTCCTGCAGTTGATACTTATTGAACATCCGCTTGGGTCAGTCACGGTGCTGGGTCAGGGCGTACCACAGTGACCAGGACAAACATCGCCTTGAAGGAATTGAATGAATGCATATAGGCATCCTAAGAGACTATTGGCAGAAAAGGGGACACCTGCAGAAGGAATATGAGTTTAGTTAGTCACCAATTAATAGGATGTATTAAGTGAAGAGAGAATGCAGAAACACTGTTTCTATCCTCAATAACTTTAGAAACAATGGGTAATTGTTGGAACACACCATGGAAGTACGGCAATTTTGGAACGAGGCTACTGACACAGCATTCAGTCCTGACTCTGCAAACATCATTTGGGAGTCAGAACGGCTTAATTGTAGTTCTATAATGAGAAGACCAGACTAGGAGTCAGAATGCCTGAGTTCTCATTATCTGTGTGACCTTGGACAAGCTCTTGGCCCCTGTATATATCTTTGTTTCTGCATTCTTCACGTGGGGACCATGAGACTTGGACTTCCTACTTCATAGGCCTGTAATAACAGCTCAAGGTAGCGGATTTATAGAACTGTCTTAAAAACATGGCACAAATGAAAGACACCAAGACATTTTAATTAAAAAGTTCCTAATAAGGGATCCACTAAGAGAACACAAAAGTATTCCTTTAAAGAGAAATAATTTTTAAAAATTCAATGAAAAGCCATGCATTGGCTGTTCATGGTCTAAATAAAACTTTAATTGGTGATTACGGCGAGGTCAGCAGTGTGGAAAAAGACAGTTTCTATGCCATGTAGGGTTTGTGTTTTCTTTAACGCAGAAGAAGGCGGCAGTAGCTTCCTGATGTAAGTTGCTAGGCCAGCTTTCGTGGCGCCCAGCAATATTAGCAATCTTTTTTTCTTCTCTTCTCTGAATGTTGAGTGATCTGGGATGAAAAACTAACAAGCGCCTGTCAAATCTGAAGCCTCAGCTTTTCTGACAGAAGGTCCACTGGACTTTCTCATCAAGAGAGCCTTTATAAGGAAGCTGGAATTCTCTCTCCCTCAGAAAGGAAACAGAGCTCATCAGAATCTCTGGACCCTAGACTTAGAGGGCATGCTGTCTCCGAAGAAGGTCTTTTGATCATGGGGCTTTTTTATTCAGATTTCACTCTACATTATGGCTAATCAATACCTCACAACTGTCCAGGCCCCCAGTCAGACGCTCGTCTCTCGTCAGGCAGGGAGGCCTCCTAATTGAGGAAAAGTCAGAGACCCAGGTACCAGGCCCTCGGGCCATAGTCCGGCGCCCACTCTCTCTTTTCATAGCATTCTGGAGATGGTGGAAATAAAATTTAGAGACATGACAGGCACAGCCAAGGAGGATCAATTCCTGTCACTTGCCACCAGTGTTTACTGCTTCCCTAGGTCTTCAGAGGGTGTTTTTCTTTCATAGCTTAGGGGAACTTAACCTTTTAAAAATGGGAAGATGGTTTCTTCATGAATTTTAAATTATTTTTATCTCATATGTCTAGTATTGTTGATTAGATTAAAATGATTATTTGCTTTCTCCCCCCAAATACCAAATTTTGTTGAGTCATAGCTGGGAGAAATGTAAATCAGAGTGCTGGTATTTGCAGCTACAGAATGAAGGAAACATTAGTAACGACTAGGGTAATAATGCAGCCAAGAAAAATAGCACATTCTCATGGCCCCAGTGTCAAACAGGAGGTAGAGACAAATTTCTATGCTCAACTTTGCCACTGATATTAGCCAAGCTGTTTACTTATCTAAGTTGGTTACATGAAGTAAAATATCTTGGTGAAAATTTAAAATATCTGGTCATTATTTCTAGTGATTTCTTGGTAACCAAATACTGTATACATAAAATATCTGTAAAAGTAAGGGTTTTTTTTTTCATTTTTCATTGACTGTTTACATATCCTTCAAACATGGCTAATCTCTCTGTCATTAAACCAGAAGACAGAAGACAATTCTGAAAGCATTGTGAAACACTTACGTAAAAATTTCCGGATCACCAATAAAAGGCTATGATTTTATTGCATTTTTCTTACGACGAGTAAACAAATTTTTTTTAAATACTAATATTATTCTTGGCTTACAAATATGTAAAGATATTTTCTCTTCAACCTTAAAACTGCTACTACCAAGAGTAAAAAATTTAGTCATTCAGCCAACCAATATGGTGGTATAGTTTCAACTGAATAGTTTAGCTGTTTCCCATTCCCTCTGCCATATACTTACCTACATATGAAAGTGACTAAATTGTTTGGTTGTTGGGTAAGTACAAAGGACTTAAGTAAAGTACTTAAATAAAGAAATATTAATATTTCTTTAATATTACCCTGAAAAGAAATTTTTATTTGCACTAAGTGACTTACCTTTTAATAGACAGAATTTGGGGCTACAGAAAGTAACCAGAATGTTTAAAAAATTGAATATCCAGATTTTGGGGTTAAGTGCTTAAACAGAGTTATTCTTTCTCCCCAAGATCATTAGCTACGAAATCTTTCTAAACCGTACCATATATTCTGGCCTTAGTTAGAACAACAGTGTGCTGAATGGAATCTATTTCTCTTTGATGAATCATGAAAGACTTCAAAGTCCTTCGGGTCTTAGATCATTACTTTTAACACCAGTTCTCCCTAAACAAAGATGCAGGCATAAAGTTCTGGAAAATTTAGTAACATGGATAGTAATCCCCAGGACATATCCCAGAAACTGTTTTGTTTTTTATTAAACGCCCATTGCCCACTAATTTCTTTCTGTTTGCCTCTTTCTCGAACTAGGTCGAATGCAAAAAGAAAAAGTCAGTTGAGTGAAGTTTCTGGTTAACTGGGTACTCATCAGTCTAAACTTTTCCTACGCTGTTCCTACATTTTAACCAACATTTGTATGAGCTAAGCAATTTTTCTAAGTTGAAAAAATATAGAGAACCAAACTAACTTCAAAGAAACCTGACTGTATGTTGAACAAAACACCTTCTGGGGAATGGAGTGCTCACTGGCATAAGATAGCTGACCTGCATGCCCTGTTGCAATGATTCATAGAAGATATCTATACTTAATAGAAACTCTCCTTCTTGAAGTCTTGGAATAGGTCATCTGTCTCCTCTGGGTTTAGAAAAGATCTGTATATTCTAACTCAAGTACCTATCATTACTCTCTCACAGAAACTTCTACATGTTCTTTAATTTTTTGGAATTGTATTGCTGAAAAGAATTGAAGGCCTTCTGTAACGAAGTGTGATCTCCATATGGTAACACTCGCCCCCTCACCGCGGTGTGATTTTGATATTTGGTCTTCTTCTTAGCTCTAGAATTGGGAAGATTGCATTGTTTTTTGGGGCTCTCACACCTGTCTATCTTTTCAATAAGATTCCATTAATTGCATTCCATTCTTTTCACTTTGATATCTCATTAAAATCTTATAAATGATCATGCAGTGACCTTGAAGGCTATGCATAATACATGAAAGTAAACCTGGAGTAAAATGTATTCTTTCACTCCTGAATGGCTACATCCCACGCTTCTTTTCTTCTCCCAAGTGACTCCAACTGGGAGAGCTCTGCTAACCGAGCCAAGGTATGCAGGGATGCGCGCAGCACATCTCCCAGCTCCGGTATCTTTCTTAGTCATGACAGCTGCAATATGTTAATGGCTTCTGTTTGGATGCGATGGCCCCGTTACTACTTAGGGCACTATGCTAATTAACATAGGATGGCAACAACAGGTGCAAATGTCGTTTTACATCAGCATTATGCACATGCAAAGATAGCTAGCAGCCAGAAGCAAGCCAAGAAAATGTTAACTTGAGTCAGCAGCCTTGCAATCTCCGAACAGATTTTTTTTAATGCCCAGGATTAAAGGATTCACAGGCTACTGCTGCTTTTTTTTTTTCCTGAAAGAATGGTATTTCTGAATATATGGGGATATCTTCATAAGCTTTTAAAAGTTATATTTCAATAAAATGCACTTCTATGGCAGATCAAGTAAAATGCACAAGGTCTGTATTTATGAAGCTTTCCTTATTGAATAAAAGTTCTGCTGAGCCATGTTTATTGCACTGAGCACCTTCTGAAATAGACAGGGTTTTGCACAGAGTGAAATCATATCAGCTGGCGTGGGTGATTTTCCCAGCAGATTTATTGCATTTTATTTTATTTATTTGTATGTTTATTTAGAGGTTAGTCTTCTTGAGTCATTTTTTCTTACATTTAAATAAATTGAATAAAAATAGCAACATAGAAATTCCTCTTAGTTAAGGCATTACTGTATATGTTCATTTTAACAGTGAAGTAGGATCTTTCCCTACAAGAGGGAAAACTCATATACTGACATCATAAATAAGTAACAAATAATCATTCATTCTCTAAAAGATAATTTATCATAATTTATACCAAATGATTTCATTTACTTTTAACAAGGATTATCAATTTATTATACAAATTGTCCCCAAAGAGGAGGTGTGTTCATTTAATTTTCTTTAACAATTTGAGTTCTGTGAGATTTATATTTATTATACAGTTCAAGAATGTTGGAGATAAAAAAGATGAGGAAATCCTGATGATAACACACGCATACCCTGTGGATTGAATTGGCTACCTTAGTCCCCCATCCAGTAGCTGTGGAACCCTGGCCACATCACTTTCTCTCTGAGTCTCAGCTCCCTTATCTATAAAATGGGAATGTTGGAAATACTTCGGGGGCAATGGGATTGCAATTGGGATCCCGAATTGAATTCAATTCAGAAAGATTTGCATTTTGTCAGTTACCCTGCTGTAGCAGAACTAAGTATCCTGTAATTACATGTCAATGACACCTAGACTCTGGAGCTACTCCAAGGCTGGGCTTCTATCAGATTTACCTTTTTATTTCCAGCACCTAGCATAGTGCTAGAGCACAACAGCTTTCACAAGACACGTCTGTTTGCCTAGACTTGGCAAGTAGACCTTCCTTCTGTTTTCACACTGTGCTGTGCATGAAGAATTCTGGGGCTTGATGCCACTTTGCCACCCAGGAAGAGGGGCTGAAGGCTTGTCTGAACTCAGATTCCCCAAACCTATTCTGCGAGTTCTAACATCTCCTTTTTCCCTCGGTGGGCCTGATGGGAAGTAGAGTGGACAGGACATGACCCTCCCCTCTGAGCTTTCTGTGATTCTCCCCCAACTTGCATACTTGTCTGAGTTCCAGGGCATTTTTCCTGTTCTCTGGGACCAAAAACTTAGTATGTACTCAACACCTATTCCTTGACTTTTTTGTTTTCTGCTTCTTACCCTTGATTGCAGAATGCCTAGTCATCTAAACAGGATTAAGGATAGGATTAACACAATTTTTTAGAGGAAAAAGTTTATGACTATTTCAAACAAGAATCAGCCCCTCTGGTTAATCACAGGGCCTCTACCAGAGCCCGGATGATTTAAGTTTATGCACTCCTTCCACTGCGGAGACTACCTGTTAAACAGGAGAAAGCATAGGAACAGGGGACCAAAGATTCAGTGACAGGTGAGGTAGGGTGTGTAATTAAATTCACTAAGTCAGGGATGCTTTTGAAAATAGCCATGTGGCAACCATAATAGAAGTGATGCCTTAGACATAAAAAAGAAGATGCGATTATAGCAAACACTCACGTGCTCACCCAGTCTCTCTGCAGTGTGATCTCTCCCACACCTGCCCTACTTCCAAAAAAATGATTGGAATGACAGTAATAAGAGGCAATGATTCTCTGTATATTATAAACACATCCCTGGCTTTTTGTTTTTAGTGGCACCAAAAGTAACTATAGAAATGGTCGGGCAAATTATTTTTGAACTATCATTTATATTGTGGAATATCCAGAAAGGGCTCCATGTTGGACCATATTAAATAGGAACCAGGAACCAACATGTCCCAGTACCATTATGCATGGTATCCACTCTCTTCTACAGTTCTCCCCTGAGTAGTGAAATTCAACATGGAATATGAAAATATAAAATGGCACAGAATCTCCCTCAGATCAGCTACAATATTTCTGTACAAAAGGATGGACCACCTGGGCCTGGAACCCACCAGAACTGCCCTATGGAGCAGCTGCCGCTGAGAAATGTCTTCTTGCTACAGTTTATTTCATGGTCTTACGCTTTTGTTTTCCACTCCCAACTATTTTTATTTCTCTTGGAATTCATTGTTTGCACTAAATACAGAAATATTTTACCAGAAAGTTATTACTACATTTTCCTATTGGGTTTCTCTAGCCATGGATCTGTCCTTCATCCTTAGTGTTAGGCACTGTAATTTCTAAAATACTTTGTAGAGAGATTTTATTGGCTACTTCGCACTATGACTTGTGGGGCAAAATAGAAAGTTCACGTTTATTTCACATATAAGTAACTCTTCCCATGATCAGATATGCACACGATAAGGGGCTGAACAGAAGTCACCTTCAGTTCACACTTTAGCACACACAACCCAACACCACATGAGCGCACCAGCCCACCTTGTGAGGGGTCGCTGACTAAGAGAAGGGAAAAGAAGGGAAAGAGAAAGGAACAGAGTGAAGATGGAATGGGACCAGCACCGCCCTTAGCCACGTGCACTGACAAAACATCTGTTGGCTGAGCTCAAATTATCTTTGTTCCAAGAATACTCTGTGCAATGTATCCCCCCGGTCTGACTGATTTACTAATACTATCTTTTCAAAATAAACTTTTGTATATACTTTTTTTAGATATAACATTTTTAAATTGAGAATGCTGGCCTTAAAATAATTAACCAGTGACTTCCTCTCTGAAAAATTATTCAAAATCACTGGGTTTTAGAAAAAAATAGCCCAACATCTTGTCCTAAATAGACTTTGCAATATCTCAAGTAACTTGTTGACAGTTTTGGTTATTATTGCTGTGTAACAAATTAACCCCAAATTTAGGAGCTTAAAACATGCATTCTATTAAGCTAACAGGTTAGGTAATTCAGACCGGGCAATGTAGGAATGGCTTTTCTCTGCTTTGATGTGTGAGTTCCCAGCTAGAAGACTCAAAGGTTGAGGGTGAATCCACAGCTAGGGGCTGAAGTCATCTGGCGGCATCTTCACTTACATGCCTGGTGGTCAGTGCTGGCTGTTGGCTCGGGCCTCAGCTGGGGCTGTTGGCAGGAGCACCTACACGTGGCCTCCTCCTGTGGCCTGGGCACGGAGGCCTCAGGGTTTTCAATGTTACATGGTGGGTCAGGGCTCCAAAACTACGTGCCCCAGTCAGCAAGACAGAGCTGCACTGCCTTTATGACCCGGCCTCAGAAATCACACAGCGTGACTTGAACCACATTCTACCTGTTATAAGCAAATCACAAGCTTGCCCAGCTCCAAGAAAAGGAGAATTTGATTCCACTTATTGACAAGGTAGTAGCAAGGTTCTAGAAGAGCACACAGGACAGGAAGTCATGTTGTAGCTATGCACCTGCATATCCCCAGCCCAACTCCAGACACCGGCCTCCACTACAGTGTACAAGCCCATGGGGAGACCATGCAGCCACAGGAGTGTTTGCTGACAGCCAGGATCCTGGCAGCTGCTTGTGGGCCTGGATCTTTGGAAAATGCAATTTGTCCTATGAATTCAAAAAAGAACTGATGATAAATAACAGGGGGAAATCATTTGAACCATTGTTCATCATGGTATATAACAATTTCAGTTGATTGGTTTCATTTTTCACTTTTCAATCAGCTGTTTGGCATCCTGAAGATTCAGTAAAACATCTCTTTCCCCCTTTGTAAAATGTTCTTTTTCATTAAAAAAAGTTATAATTGAATGTTAATGAGAAACAAAATAACAAGAAAGTAGAAATTTCTAAATGATGCTTCAGAATAACTTGACTAAGAAAATTATGTTGTGGAAATTCAAGCCAAAAAATACAATTTAGGATTTTGTGTCTGCATCCTGTAGGTGAGCTTAGACTAGAGTCTGTAAGCAGAGAGCTTTACGAGATTCTAGGAGAGTGAGGGGCACCCGTCACTTCTTTAAGCCATGGCTGGGAGATTTCAGACCAGAAGAAACCACTAGGTTTCTCAAGGTATAGATACATATGTAAGCATAGCTATAAGACACATGTAGTAGAATACTGCACTAGTAAAATGGTAAATACACTCCCTAAGCTATTAAAATATTACGTGTCCTCTGAGAGGAAGCTTGGCTCTGTGTAATTACTAATTGTTGCTAATTTTTGGAATCTTTTGCTTCTCGGATATTATTTGGCAACATAACCCTGAATGTTTAAGCTCCCGCTTTTGTTTTTCATAATTATATAACCTTTAAAGCAATAGTTTAAAAGGAAATTGAAAGACTTATTCTACACTTCAAACCATAACATACTAGTAAACACTTCAGAGCCAAAAGTTAGCTTATACCTTATCCTAGCAAAATGTCCATTAAAGCGTTCTATAACTCCAAATCCTAAATATATATACATATTATGTTTTATATATTTTATAATATATAATTCTACGAGCTAAATATCTCTTTGTGCAAAGGAGGGATATTTAGCTCATGGAATAAAACTCCTTGCCTAGGCCCATGAATTGTGCTTACTAAGCGAAGCTGCCTCAGAAATCTGTGCAGCATTTACAGGGCTTTCAACTCCAAAAAGCTGAACCCTGGCTGGGCCCACAATACCGAGCACATATTACTGTCATGCACTTCCATTTGCGTGTGCAAATACCCATATTTGCTCATGAAAATTGCACAGGCCAGCAGATGATAATTTAGAAAAAGGACAACCCTATTCAGCATGCACCAACGCATGAAGAAACACATGCTTTCAGTGCATGCAGATTGCCCAATCTGTGGGCGGTTCACAGATTAAAAAATTAATGTTCTTGTACGGATGGCCAGCAAATCGACAAATAATGAGGATGCCCTTAAAGGAGACTGCTAGAAGTTAGCATGCATTTACGGTAATTTTTTTCTCGCCTTACTTAATTAATCCACTATCATTTTTCCAGCTTGGGAAAAAACAAGGCTGAGTACAAGAATTAACTACTCTGTTTCCTCCTCTTTAATTTCCAGTGTCAGTTTTCATGGCTATTTTTGCTCTCTGTTTCTGCCTCCTGTGAATATATGCATGTGAATAATTCTCTTTTTTGCTCAGTTAGAATATATTTGGTAAAGTGAAAATCAGCTCCTCTGGCTTTTACTACCTTAATTACCTTTGTTAATTTGCCAGCTTTTTTTCATCATTCTTCACCATCCATCCTCTTCCTTATCAAAATGGTGATCTATTTTCTCATTGTACCATTTAATAGTCTATCTTCTTGAAGAGCAGACTGGAAGAAAATGGGTCTGGGGACTAAAATGTTGATGTGTGGCAATGCGATCGTATGCTGCTTTGGTGAGCCAGAGTTTCTTCAGGAGTCACACTTGTAGCAAGCAGAACCAAGTTGTAGTAATAACCCAAATGTCACTGCTTTTTCCCTCCAATAGCTCAGACCTCTGCAAAGTCCCTCAGTCCCACATATTTCAGAGTATCTCCAAGGCTCACAAATAAGGTAGTTTTGCAGCCACACTATCTTTGCAGGATCCCACTGCCCAGACAGTGCAGACTGTACAGACAGTGCCATCTGCCAGGCAACGTGCCCGCTGGACACTGCCACTCTCTCTGGGCACTGCTGTCCCCATACACAGTACTGCTAACACAGGTGATCCCTGAGGATACAATGTTATTGGCCATTGACTTGCAAAGTGAATAAGAATGTCTCTCTCCTCCCGCATTACACTATGTCAGATGGCTGCAACCAAAGCAGTATGCTTGTGCCCCTCGAGTCTTAACTTTGCCAAACAGGTCCCTCCATTTTAACTGACAGATCCTGCTCACAGGTCACTGTAAGCCTCAGACAGGAGTCCAATTGTGGGTGGAGGAAGAATTTGCTGGGCTGATAGACACTGCCACCTGTGAAATGCCCAGAATCCTTCCCCTCAGAAGTCTGAGGTGTTGTTATTGAGTCAAGCTTCCCATGCCTGGCTCCCTCTCCATCTCAGATGAGTTATCTGTTAGTGAGATCGCCAGTCTCTCCCACAAACAGACTTCTGGTGGGCCACCCCCCATTCCAGCTGACAGGCTTATACACCTTTGGACCTCAGCAGTGGACACGACTTGGGCCCCCTGCTATGCTTTTTATTCACTTCTATGGGTTCTTTCGTCCAAGGTGATTATTTAGCTCAGTGCTTCTCAGAAGGGTAGAGGACAGTATTAGCATCGAAATTCCTAGGAGAGTTTTGTCATTTTACAAGTCATTAAGAATCACGTTTTTAGCCAAAAGAAGAAAGAAAATGACACAAATAAGGAAAAAGAGAGAGAAAGAAGGCAAAGCAGAGAGAGAGAAAAACTAAGGCCCAGAATAAGTGATTATACAACAATCAACTGGCAGAGTGAGTACTGGGAGCAGTAGCCTCACTGGTCATCCTCCAGGAGGAGAGTCACCACCCCAGATTCACAAGTCACTTCAGAGAAAGAGGCACAACATAACCCAGGTAAATGTCAGACCCTTTGTTACAAAGGATTTTAGTTTACTCTGTTGTTAAAAGGTCATTTCACATGCTGAGTAATTTTATAAAAATCTAATTAGATAAGCCTAAGAGGACGTCCCTTATTGAAAAGAAAATGGACATGAGAAGGAGGAATACGTTCAAAAAGTTAGAGAAAGGGAGATGGAAAGGGAGGCAGGGAGGAAAGAGAGCGAGATTAATATTTTTTAATAAGCTATGTAGCAAAACAAGTTTGTAAATACTTTCAAGAATACTAATAAAAATGTCATGGTTTTGAATTGTCATCCAAGTACAAAAACTGTACCATGAATAGGGCAACCATTAAGCTGGCCAAATCATGTCAGATTACAAGACAGAATGGGAACAAAAGATGAAGTCACATGACTTATTTCTGAAACCAACCTAAGTGCATTATGCAAATTTTTAGCTTCTTCATGGAGGTGACCCATTGGACACACAGAAAAAATCAATAATTCTTATTATGAGAACAACTATAAATCCTAACTTACTAATATGTTAATGAGCCATTTCTAATTGGTGACGAGTGAAGTTCTCTTTATCCACCTTTTCAAAATTAAGATTTATCAAAAATAAGGAAGAAATCAAAAATTATCCCTTTATATCATGTTTTCCTTGCTGTTAATTTAAAGAATAATTTTACTTAATAATAATTGCCTATTTAAAAACTATTATTTGGATACACATCTGGATATCAACCATTTCAAATTTCTACTAATAGAAGCTGTGGTTATTTTGGCTGAGCGTAATTTGTTCTAATTTTGATGAAGTATGTGTGTGTGTGTATGTATTTTAATAAAGTCTATATCTTTTCTCTAATATTAAGACTTGGGCTAAAACAAGAAACATTAGACTAATAAATCTGAATGGACAACTGGAAAGCTTACTTCATATAAGGGAATGTTTTCTAACTAGACATCCTTTTATTTTAAAAGTTGCTAAAAAGTTGTTCATCCATCAAATCCGTTACATGATGATATGGCATTTTAAATATTTATTATAAATTTTACATCTTAACATACAACATAACTGGGCAATCACATAAATGTCAGTGTCTCACTTCTGATAAGAAAATACTAAGAAGTGAAACGTGTAACCATGTTCTATCATTTTCATACATTGGCAAGAATAAACAATGAATTACTATTTCCAAATTGCTCACTATTTAAGATTCAGTGTGGCTCTTCATTTTTCAGGTTTATCTTGCTCATTCTCTGTTAATTAAAAATGTTAAAAAATCAATCTCTGGTCAAACTTGTTTTGTAGTTAATAGGCTACCGTACGGCAGCTTAATGTCTAATTACTGTGTGTGAGTCACCCCCGCCTATGCCTTACTAGTAAACATTTAAAAATTTAACAGGGTAATTTGTTCATATTGCAATATAATCTTTATTTCTTTCACCTGAAACATGTTCCGCATGGGTCAGAGGTTAATGAGAGTCTGGATGAACATCAATCGTCAGGCTAACTTCCTCTAAGCTGTAGAGTCTGAGGTCTGGACCACACACCCTTTTGTAGCTTGTTTTTCCTATCCGTGTAGTGGGGTTGCAGAGAGTCATAGTTTTCATTCATTATAAAATTGATTATGATAAGGAATTGTCACATTTTTAATTTTCCCTCTAAGAATCCACAAAACACTGAATTTTCTGCACTTTATCCAGCCACTTCCCTTGCACTCATCAGAGATGACAATAGACTATCTTCCTTAATATAACACTAAGGTGTAGCAGATGCTAACTTCATATTGAAGGAATACATGAATGGAAATTTTCTGTTTCAAGTCCAAACCATTGCTTTCTGAAAGGTAGTCCAAATTCATTTAATCAAATGCTCTTATGTTTTCCTTTCTCCTGAGTGACATTTTTTTGATACCTGAGTCATGTGTTAATATTGACTCTGAAAATAACGTTATTGCTAACTTTATTATTTTTCCATACAGCTTTCTAAAGCAATTTCTTCTCCTCATTATAATTTTTCGAACAGCTCCCTTGGTTTTCCAGGCCCCTGGGTTGATTCGTCAACCCTCTTAGTACCATCCTTCCCCAGAAAGCCAATCACTGTCCTATTTCTTCTCAGATGTTAAAGAAATCCTGGTTAGAAAAGAACACGCTCTGTTTCCATTTATCCCTATAATTTCACGTGTGTAACCAACTTCATGTTTGAAATATTAGTTAATATAGATTCTCTTTGAAGAGGGAAATATTAAAAATATGATTAAATCATTTTATTAATCCACTTAGCACTCTCTGATCCTTTTTTCTAACATTGAAAAGTCACATGGAAAAATTTTTCATTATAAAAATAGACTTAATCCTCTTTACCTGTGACATCAATCAAAATAGTTCATTTTATTTACTTTATTTTTAAATATTTTATCATATAAGCTTGATTGTTTCTCTTTCAAAGTGAATGTGAAAATGTCACAACCTTTTTTTCCCCAAGAATTCTCCAGCAATCATTACAAAGCCAGAAGAAAAATCATGGTTCTGACTAGTAAGGGTTCCTTTGATGCCCATAACATTGTTTGCTTTATAGTTACCCAACACTCTGCTTAACCAGCTTAATATATATTTAAAGTCAAAGGCATCACATCTACTTTGCCAGTCATCTGAAAAGAATCATTCTCAATACATTTATTTTGGCATAAATTATGCTAAATTGTCATTGAGAGTAAGAAAAAAAGGATGAAACAATTCAGTCTCACAAGCACTAGTAACCTTCTCTTTTTCCCCCACCCCCACCCCCAAATGCACATTCACACATGTACCTCAGACTTGACCTGCAAGCTCTGGGATTTCACACACTGAATCTCATCCTTGAACCATAGGTTAAAAATTCCTGCTTTAATCAGGAGAGTAACAAACACAAGACGATGGTACAAAATTTGTGACAGGTAAACCGTGTCAGGGTTATGGGGATTTCTGGAAACTTCTGTTTGACTGAATTGACTGATTCTTTCAACAAAAACTTATTGAGCCACTAGTATGGACTAGGTGCAGGGGATACAGCAGTGAACAAAATAATCAACTCTTCTCAAGGAGTTTACATTCTACATGAAAAGGATTAGGAATAAGATACCTGAGACAGAGACACTTAAAGAATAAGAAAACCATGTAAGAAGCAGAGGTGCCATGGTTAGCAAAGAAACAGATTTAAAAATTTGATCAGGCAAAATCATGGTGCCCCTCATGGTGAAGGAGCTAAGACTGAAACATCTCTGAGGGGCACGTTAATAAACAATACACATGTGCATGTGGGCTTAGGAATGGGCTTCTCCTGCAGAGGGCTGGAAGGATATTAAAGAGATGCTGCCTTTACCCAGGTTTCTTCTTTGGGGCTGGAAAATGCCAACTTTACAGTTGGTCCTTAGAAATTAAACATTGCCTTTAAAGGCTTCTCGTTAAGAAAAAGAGGAGAGAGGAGACTGTGTTCTTTTTTTTCCATAATAATGTAAATTTATTCCTTAATAAAGAACAGTTTGGACATATGTATCAAAAGCCTTAAAATTCTATTTGTAAGAATTCATCAACACACATATATGTGCAAAAGCCCGGATGCATCAGAGTGTTTGTTGCTGTGTTTGTCTCAACAAAGAAGAGAAAACAGCCTAACTCCATGAAGAGAACACCGATTATATCAAATTTGATACATAAATACCATCATTACTATGTGGTCATGAAAAAAACATAAATTGGATATATTTGTTTTAAACTGGAAGGAGCTCCAAGATACGTTTTTTAAAATTTTACGAACTAAAAGTACAGAATAGTGTACGTACATCTATTTGGGTAAAAAGAAAAGGATATGCTACATGTACATGCTGGCATAGACTATTCCAGAAGGTAACAGAAGAGATGTTTAACAGTGGCTGCCTATAGGGAGAGCTAGGAGTCTCAGGGGAAGGGAAACATACTTTTCATTATGCATTATCTGAGATTTTACAATGAGCATACATTCCTTTTTTTTAATTAATAAAGATAAGCTAGCTGAAAAAGTGAGTAGGGGATTTTTGCACATATCTTTGACCTGGAGATTCTAAGTCTAAGAAATTTTCTGAGAAAATTATTGACAAGAAGAACATATGCACTACAAGGATTCCCTGGATATTTAATAGAGAAAAAATGGACAGTAATCAAATATCCAGCAGTAAGGGACTATTTAAATAAATAATAACTTAATCATAAAATGGAATAGTTTCCAGCCACAAAGAATAATGTTATGGAAATATGTTTACTGACATGGAAACACTTTAATTAAATATTGTTAAAATGAAAAAGGCAAAAAATTTATGTACATGCTTACATATGTGTGCACACATGTGTGTATGTTAATGGTGGTTATTGAGTGGAAAGATTATTAATCCTTATATTCTCATGGGTATGATTACTGTGTTTTCTCAGTTTTCTCCAACAAGGCATTTGAATGCACATTTGATTAATGAAAGTAAAAAGGGGGCAGCGTGGCATAATAACATCTCCCATTAGAAAAACTCCATCAATATCACTTCTCAGCCTTTTGGCTAAGATCAAGTGTAGCAAAATTCCATCGATAAACACATCTTCACAGTTTGGTTCGGGGATCAATAAGTAACTTTGGATGACAGAGGTCAGGATCCCAAGGAAAAGGGACTAAAGATAGGCAACGTATGACTGAGCATTCCTGAGGATATGGCACAGCCCAAGGTAAAGACCTACAGTGAGGGGTCTTGGACCACAGATCCATTGTGGGATGACTGGCAGCTCTGGTGGGAAGAAGAGAGAATTGGGAACCGAATTCAAGAGGAAGGAGAGCCCTGGAAGGATTTTTGTTGTCATTATTGTTCTTGGTTTTTGGGGTTTTTTTATAGAGTTAAATTTGACGTACAACATTGTCTAAGTTTAAGGTGTACAGCATATTGGTTTGATACATTTGTGTTGCAATATGACTGCCACAGGAGCATTAGCTAACACCTCTATTGCACAATATAATTATTTCCTCTAGTGTTCGGAACACTTAAAATCTAGCCTCTTAGCAAGTTTAATGTTTACAATATAGTTTTGTTGAAGGGTTTTGAAAGTACTTGATGAGTTTGCGCTGGCTAGCCTCAAATATCACCCAGTCTGAGCGACATGAAAAGAATCCAGGCTTGGTTTTCGTTATCCCTATATGGAGGATCAGCCGACGAGCTGCTTTACCTGAGATTAGATCTCCCACTGAAGTTGTTCTACAATCACGACATAAATGGCATATTTTTTTTCCTTTTCACCTGATATTTTCTAAGAGCAAAAGCTAAGCTACAAACTTGGTTTTTGACCTGAGAAAATGCAAAGAACCTTTGTCATTAAAAGTTATTTTGCTTGGCAGACACAGATTTCTAAGCTCCCGCGAATCTACTTACACCTGCTATTTGGAGAGTCATAAAACTTGAATAAGTCAGATTTGTTCCGTGGGTGCTTTATCCCTCAATCAACCTTCAAGATTATTTTATTTCTTCTCCTCTTTTAATCTGCTCAAGGGGTAGGGAAGAAATAAGATGCCGTCAGCGTACTCTTTAGGTCCTTCTCTTCTCTTTTCTAAGAAGCTCATAAATCCAAATGGAAACAAATGTTTTCTGGACTTTTCCACACTCATCCTCATTCAGGAGTGTTTATTGAGTACTCAAACTGGGTACACAGCTCACTCTCCCAAATACAGTAAGAGAACCAGTAGAATTAGCCCCTTCCTCAATGCACCCAAAGGAGAAACAGAAATACATGCTCCACAGTTGGATGCAAAGGAAACATCTGAAATACTATGAAACGAATTGTACCCTGGACGTGAGTTCATATATTTCTAATTTAAGGACAACTGGGAGCCTAGACCAAAATCAAGGTTTTGAATGGCATTTATAATCTGGTTTCTGAAAAGATTCTCAAACAGGAAATGAACAGAGCATAAAAAACAAAAACTCAACAACTAAAAACTCAGAGTATATCTGGTGCCAAGTGCTAAACTGTATCATCTGAGAAGTAACATCACAGGATTGACAGGCGTTGAGACAGTTTTGGCTGGGAGTTTTTTTCCTGTTTTATTGAGGTCTAGTGTGCTTACAGAAAAATGCACGGCTCTAAGAAGCATATAGCTCAGTAGAGTTTCACATATGTATACGCCCAGGCAACCAACACCTAGATCAAGATCTGGAACATTCCATCACCCTCTTGCTTCTTCCCATTCAATGCACACCCCCACATCCAAAGTTGAGCACTGCTCTGCCTTCTGTCAAAAAAGAGATACTGGTGAAGAAAAACCCTCTAGTATCCCCAGAAAGAAGGTGAGAACTTAATTCCGGAAAGGGCTGAAGATGGAAATAGGAGATCATAGCAAGATGACGGCACTAGAGCAGTGTTAAGGGAGATCTTGGCACATTTTCCTCCCCGAGTATGGACACCACCCTCTCGTCAATAATGCCAGCTAATTCCTACTCCCTCCAGAGCCAGCAAAGAGGTCCCCTTAGAAAGCCTTTTCTATCCCTTCCAGTGCAGGGAGCTGCATCAGCTACATGCTCCAGAGCTCTCTGTATTTAGCTCTATCAAAGCCATGATCGTACCATTTGTTTGTAATTGTCTGTCTGGCTTCAAAACTGTTTCTTAAGCATTGAAATCCTACTTGATTTATTTTTGTTATCCTCCACTTCCTAGCAGTCACGTGTAAACTAATAAATATGTTCAATATATTTTGTTTCAAAACTGAGTCAGTTGAAGGAAGAGCCAGAAAACTCATGATGAAAAGACTTGCTCCTGGTTTTTATTCTTCCGCCACTGCTGAAAGACATTAGAAAGTACATCCGCTTTCTTTGTTTCCTTGTTTTACTACTCTTATGTCCTATAAATTAAATTTGACAGTTTTGCTCACTGATGTACTTCCAGGGTCTAGACTACTCCTTGGCGGTCAATAAGCCCTTAACAGATACGTGCTGAATGAGTGAATGAATGAATGAAAACCTCCTCTTACATAGGTATTATAACATCTTGCCTCTTTGGTCTTTCCATTCTGATTTCTTACATTATAAGGGGATATACATATCCAACTAGCTGCTACATAATATATTAAACATAAAATCAAACTTGATGGAAGACTTCTATGTATTATTTATTTTGAAAAGAAGTCATGAGTGTCTTCTTATATCATTGTCATTATTCCTCCATTTTCTAGACTCCCAAATATTATGAGTGTGCAACACTCTGGATAACTTTCATAGGGCCAAGCCATGCATGCATAACTCCTTTCAGCTTTCCAAGAATTTGGACTGACAGAAACATTCACTTTTTTGTAACTCTCTGATTCAGTTAGTTCTCTCTCGCTCTTTAAAGATTTATTGCCATTTCTCACCTCATTTATGTAAATCTTTTAAGTAAACAATGCCAGTCTTCTCCTCATGACAACAGCCAGCTCAGGGCCTATCTTAGCCTGACCCTGTGTCTCCTCCCATCCTGTTCCCTGCTTGCCACGCCATACCTAGGTTCTGATCCAGACCTCTCGGGGCTTTTCACTCCATTGGGAAAAACATCTCTAAATCTTTAACGGTGCAATCCTTCAACATCTTTGGTTTAACTGATATCTGCCTTCTGATTCTCGTGCAGTTTTTCTCACACACCCCTAGGCCCCAGATTCTTAGTCAGGAGGCAGACTCAGAGGACTCTGGCTGAGCCTGCTGATTTGCAAAATTATTCTTCCCTTCTCCAATTCCATGGCACCAGTCCAGTTCCCAAGATCCATACAGTGGCTTTGTCTCCATTCTTGCTTACCTCAAATTTACCCTCCACTTTGCTGTTAGAGTGACCCCAAATCTGACTTCTGGTCAAGATGAAACAACACTCACACTTTGATGCACCACTTCCATTCCAAATACAGAGCAATAGCATAGGTAAAAAAAAATATATATATATATATATATTAAAAGAACATTAAAAAGGCAGGGGAAAGGAAAGGGGATGGCCCTGTAGCAGGAGTGTGGCAAAGCACAGAGGCCCAGCTGCAGAGGCTGGCAAGAAACTATTGAAGCTCCTAGGGCAATGAAATAGAATTTCATAAGAACATAATAGATAGAGAGAAAAAGAACCCGTGGAGGTATGAAGGCTGTGAGATCATGTATGTCAAGTCAATATCTTCTGACAGTTATAAATTTATTTTAAAAAGAGAATATGCTCTAACATCAGGAACAGTAAGAGCCATGTTGAGTGACCCAGTTCAGCTATGGAAAATGAAGCCATCGAAGTTGACTTTAGAATGATCCCTTCACATGTGCAATTAAATTCATCTACCAGGTTTGCTGTACTAACAGCTACATTGAGAATGTCAAATTCCCAAAATGCACCTGAAATTATACTGGAATTGCTGATGGCTGTGAACTTCTTAGATTGTTAAATAAAATACAATCCAATAAACTGCTAAATTTTTTTAGCATTCAATTCTCATAGTCAAAAATTCTTTTATATTTGCTGTTGTCTGTGTGCAGTTGAGAACTATAAAGTTCACTGAAAAGCAGATTACTGTCAGAGTTGTAACTTGTTTCCTGCATAAATGAGTTAAAGACATTTTCACAAACTGAAAAATAAATACTCCAATTTGTAGGTGGTTATATCTTATCTCTAGGATGAGACTTTTTAAATTACCTCAGTAACCATAAAGTGAGTGCTGAGAATTAAGTTTTAAATGTGTAATTACACGTAAACACAGGAACTACTTATTGACATGTTTTTAGTGCTTTTTTTAAATGCATTTTGAATGTATTATAGTTACTACTAGCATTGCTCAAGTTATGCAAATATTTAAGTATAAACATATCTTAGTTAAAATATTGATTCCCATGACACCCAAATACATAAGAATTTCTCTTTCATAGGTGTCATTTGAGGAAAATAAAAAGGCATGGCCAAGTTCACAAACATGGTAAGAATGCTATTATCACTTCTGTTCAACATTTTTCTGAATATCCTAAGCAGCATGGAAGGTAAGTAAATAAAAGATCTTAGAAAAGAAGAAATAAAACTATCATTATTTACAAATAGTATGATTGTGTATATAGAAAATTCTAAGAGTCTATAGAAAAATTGTTAGAATTAAATATGAGTTAGGAGATCCAAAAACTGATTACAATTGTTGCAGCTGGGTAACAGACACATGAAGGCTTATTAAACAATTCTATTTTTTGTATGTTTGAAAATTTCCATAAATTTTTGAAAAAGGAAAAAAGAAAAGTGAAGTTACTGGATAAAAGATAAAATAATCAATTGAATTTGCATATACTAGAGACACAAAAATAAAAATTTCTAAATATCATTTATAAGAACACCAAAATATATCAAATACCTAGAAATAAACATGATAATACAAAACTTCTAAGTAGAAAACTATAAAATAATATTGAAAGAAATTTTAAAAATCTAAATGCTCGTAGGATAATCCTTGCTCATGGATTGAAATCGATATTATAAAGATGTGTCAATTCTTCCCCAAATGATCTACAGATACAATGTAATTTCAATCTCCCAACTGCTTTGTGTGTGTGTGAAACTTGGCAAGCTGATTCTAAATTTATTATTAAATTTATATTTGGAAATGCAAAAGGCTAAGAATAACCAAGATAAACTTAAAGAGGAAAAGGTGAAAGAATTTGCTCTATTGGGTATCAATGATTACCACAAAACTGTAACGATTAAATGGTGTGATTAGAGTACAGTGATAGACAAATAGACCAATGGAAGAAAACAGAGCACAGAAACAGATCCTTGTGTATACAGACATTGATTTATAATAATATACTGCTGAGCAATGGAAAAAAGAATAGTCTTTCAATAAATGACGCTGGTTTAACTGAATAGCCAGAGAGAAAAGTGATCTCTAAATTATAGCATAGAAAAAATCTATTCTAAGTGTTTGGTAGATATTTATGTGAAAAGCAAATAATAATAATAATAATAATAATGGAAAATAATGTAGGATAATATCTTTAAACTTGGAGAAGGAAAATACTTTTTAACCAGGTCAATAAAGAAAAGGATGATGAATTGTGCTATAATAAAATTAAGAATTTCCATTGACTGAAAAAAGAAAGCACCATGAAGAGTATGAAAAAGCTAGCCACAGCATGGAAGAAGAAATTTTCAGCAATTTAACCAAAAGAGAGTTCATATCCAAAATATATAGAGAACTTATAAAAATCAGTGAGAGAAACATATAGACAATCCAATGAAAAATGGGTAGGATACTTGAATAGGCATTCATAAAAGAAGATATCAAAAAAATTAATAAATTTATGTAAAAGAGCCAACCTCACAATGAGGTACCACAGTACAGATACCAGAATGGTTAAAACTAAAAACAACTAATAATACCAAGTGTTAGCAAAGATGTGGAACAAGAATTCTCAAATACTGCTAGTGCAAATGTAAGTTCATAAATTAACTTTGGCAAACAATTTGGCATTATCTCCTAAAGCTGAAGATACGCATATTATTTGAACTATCAATTCCACTTCTACATATTTACCTAACAGAAATGTATGCCATGGGCACCAAGAGACATGCATAGAAATGATTATACTAGCATTATTTACAATAAATCCAGTCTAGAGAGAAACACAATGTCTATTAACATTAGAATGGATAATTAAATTATAGTATATCAACATAATTGAATACTAAATAGTGATAAAAATTAATGAACTACATCTCTCAGCAACAAGATAGAATAATCTCATGAACATAATTTTGAGTGAAAGAAACAAGATACCAAAAATTTTTACTCTATAATTTCAATCATATAAACTTCAAAATCAGTTAAATCTGTGTGGTGGTGCCAGAATTCAGGATACTAGCTATGTTTGTGGAGAAAAGAGAGAACAGTGATTAGGAAGAGGCCTGAAAGGGAATTCTGGAATGCTGGCAATGTTCTATTTCTTGACCTTCATAGAAGTCATAAAGGTGTTTTCCTTGGGATAACAGTTATATATTTGTGCATTATAAACTTTTAAAACAATTTAGAAATGAAAAGGAAAACATAAAATAAAATCAGGTAGAAATAAAAAGAGAACAAATTGATACAGAACTAACTTGTTAGACATCTTAGAATTTTAAAATTTTTTCACTGAAATTTGTTTTAAAACTCAAAAGATGAGATATCTAGAAATGACATAATTCACTGAAAGATAATATTATGGAAATTTCTTTTAATACATCATAGGTAGACAAAAATAACTTCAAAATCATAGAGAATAGAATGAGGGTCTTCAATATATGTCTAATAAGAAGAAGGAAACGATAGAAAAACAATACTTTAAGAAAAATACTTAAGAATTTTCCAAAATTGAAAAAATACTTGAATCCTAGGATAAATAAAATTAATCCCATGTCAAAGCACATGATAGGAAAACTGAAGAATATCAAGGATAAGAGTAAAATCTTAAAAGCTACAGACAGAAAAGACAACCCACCAACAAAAGAACAGCAATTAGACAGTAGATGTCCTTTCAACAATATATAACAGAATACAATGGCAATTCTCAACTTTCTGGGAGGAAATAAGTCAACCTGCAGTTTTATACTGAGCTAAACTATCATAACCAACACAATAAAGACATCTCCAGACATCAATGACTGAGAGACTTTACCACTCACAGACTGTCGTGAAAACATAACTATTATAGTATATGCATTTCCTCCACAACAGTCTCCTTGAGATCTTCACTCCCCTTTTCCTTTCCTATTATTTTTGAAATACAATGTCTATCAAGTAAAGAATTCTCTCTCTAAAACCCTCAATATGTTTACCTTCTTTTCCTTTTCCTGAATCCTTCAAGATAATTACCCATCCCATATGAATACATATTGTTTGTCTTTCTTCTCCAGTGCCCAGTCTACTGGGCACCCGTTAAAAATAATAATAATAATAGAAAGAAAAGAAAAAAAAAGAAAAAGAAATCAGCTCATTAAGCCATCTAAGGTTCACACAACCGGGATCTTCTTCAGTCTGCTTAATGTTTTGTTTACTCACACCCAGTAATCTCCACTTTACATTCCTTATGTTACTTATTCCAACCTTCTTGTTCTCTCCTCAAGCCCTTCATTTTTACTCTCCTTATTGTCAGCAAAATTGCTCTCACTTCTCAGGGGGGAAAAAACTTGAACTACCTCAACTTATCTCCTTTTGTATTCATTCAAAATGAACACAATTGAAAGAGTGTCTCTCTATTATTGAAGTAATTGAAACTGTGTAATCCCTTAGTAGTAACATGTTTATAATTTCATGCCATGTTCTATACCTTTACCATCACAAAATATAAAAATAACTGTAGCAATAATACTGTACTTCTATCTAGAAACAAACAACTTCTACAAATATTCTCACTCTTGGTCCTTCAGTTTTATTATCTCCAATTATCACACAGGAAGTGAGCTGCCCCAAATCACAGTTATTTATCTGCAGAACTGAGACTGGAACCCATGTCCTCTGCTTCCAAATCCAGTCCTCTCCTTTACACTGCCACTGTACTACTGTTTTATACAATGCTTTTAGGACAGAATAACCCTGCAGGAAATGTACGTAAAGTTTCCTATAAAAAAAATCTTATTGGAGAAAATATTACATTAATATACTAGCCATTTTCCTTAATAAAAATATCAGTCAGATGAAAAAATACAGGTAAAGAGGTATTTATCAGCTGTGCTGTATATTTGGCTGCCCTTTTCACCCGAGTGAAACCCTTCCTCCTGTTTAACATCTCTTGTTCTCTTTGATGCCAATAGCTCTGCTTGCTCATTTACAAGAAAGCATCTTCAGGTCTACTAATGAAATGCAGAAACTTTTCTCTGAACTTCAGTCACAATGCTGTACTTGATCCTGCTAGCAGGAATACTTAATGTTGATACACTCCAAGCAAACATCCCATTTTTATTATCTCCTGCTGTAAATAAACAGAAAATTAAAACTCTTCAGGCTAGATTCCATCCCTGGATTCTTGACACCCACTGAAATCAATGAGAGCTGTATGTGAATTCGTAAAAGAAATTTAGCTTTCTAAATTTAGAGGGAATAGAGATAATTTAAAAAGGGACTTTTTGAGCAAAATTGAAAGCAATAATTAGTTCAATTAGTTATATTTTTCCAGCAAAAAACCACATATGATTTATAAAGTTGTTGATCTGTTTCTATTGTGATAAACAACTGGAAAACTAGAATTAGGAACAGAACAAAATCATGAATTATGAGAAACAGGATTGCACTGGGAGAAAAGGATGTGGCCTTGCAGTTATAAAGACCTGGTTACAAATCCTAGATATGAAATTACTAGCTATGTGTCGTTAAGCTATAATCATAATGAGTAAGTAATCATTTAATGAGTATGTTCTATGGGCCAGTCATGAGCTAAACACCTTATCAAAACCCATCAAGAAGTCAAAATACAATTGAAATCAACATTCTGATTGTTGCAGCATGTCTGATACTGGCATATGGTTCTAGCCTTCCAGTGTTCTGCATTTCCTAGGTCTAAGGCAATACTACTATTAGTCTCACTGAGGAAAACTGAGGTGTAGAGAGGTGATGTTGCTCAAGGTAACACAGAATGTGGTAGAGAAGGATTCAGACTGAAGCACTTCACCGCAACCTCTGTAGTCTTAACCCAGAGTTTGAAGACTGGCAGCCCAGGAGCCAAACCTGACCCACAGCAGGTTTCATTATACCTGAACAGTGTTTTTAAAATTAAGGCATTTCACTGAAAGTCTGGACTTCTGGTTTGTGAAAAATTGGAAAGTCAAGCAACAACGAGCTGACATTTGAGCGTGGCAGCAATTGGCTGGGCCGAGTAGCGGCTCCCCCTTTTGACAAAGCACGTGCTCACTGATCCCCACCACTCCTCACTGTGTTACACCCCCTGCTTCATTCACTGACATCGCCTGCCAGGCTCCTAGAGGCATCGGTGGCCAAAATTGTACACTTCCTCCAAGCAAGGTGCGTTGTCTCAGAGTCTCATTGTCACAATTTTATGAAACGGGAATATTAAGGCCTACCACACACTGCTACAAGGAATGAGTTCAACAGTGTACATAAAGCATCGAGTAAATACTGGGCGTTTAATAAATAGTAACACTTATCATCATTATTTTTACTAATAAAAAGCACAAAAACTAAGTAAAATTTTCAATCAAGGGGGGCTGGCCCCGTGGCCGAGTGGTTAAGTTCTTGCGCTCCACTGCAGGCGGCCCAATGTTTCGTTGGTTCGAATCCTGGGCACGGACATGGCACTGCTCATCAAACCACGCTGAGGCAGCGTCCCACATGCCACAACTAGAAGGACCCACAACAAAGAATATACAACTATGTACCGGGGGGCTTTGGGGAGAAAAAGGAAAAAGTAAAAAAATTAAAAAAAAAAATTTCAATCAAGGAATCAACTTTAGGCATCTTGCAGAGATTTATTCATACTAATAGTAGCCAATTAATTTAAGTTGACAATGTGCTGATGTTTGAAGCAAACATTTTCTAAAACTAACTTGCTACCAAATAAACAAGCAAACAAAACCAAGCAAACAAAAAAACCCGGACATTTATTAGGTTCTACGTGCAAAACACCTTATGACATAGTCAGTACCCCCAAAGAGTTCTTAAACTAGAAGGCAGACACAGACAGGACAGACTGCAATTGTGTCTTGGGACGTTCTGGGAGCCAAAGCTAAGAGAGAAGCATAATCCACTATAAGATTCGAAGTACCCATAAAATCACAAATACACAAGTGGCTCAGGAAGACGCACAGCTTTCTTGATTCTAAGATCTGAGAGAAATATATTCCCACAATCAGGCTCTTGACGAGAACTGGATATTGGAGAGTTTGCCTTTCTGGTTCCTGGCAGAACCTGGGATGGCTACGTCAGGGGTCAGCAAACGTTTTCTGCACAGGACCAGATAATAGATATTTTACTCTTTGTGGACCATATGGTTTCTCTGACAACCACTCAAATCTGCCATTATAATGAGAAAGCAGCCATGGACAATGTGCAAATAAATGGCATGGCTGTATTCCGATAAAACTTTATTTACAAAAACAAGACGCAGGATGGATTTGGCCCACAAGCTGTAGTTTACCAGCCTTAGTCTATGTCAGTAATTAAAAGCAGAGTTGTCAAATTCAAAAAATATTTTTGACAGTCATATTAAAATAAAATAAAAGCTGTTTTTCAGATGACTGATTGTTTCATGAAGCTGACCACTTACTCCTCATGACTTGGAGCGGAGTGGAAGACGTGGATCCAAATTCCTAGAAGCATTAGATACTGGTACTTCTCATGTTGTGTAAATATGCTGGCTGTAACCTACAACCTTACAAGAAGAAGGAGCAACTGAGATTGAGGAGCTCCCAACTCAGACATGACAACACAGCTTCCAAAGAGAACTATGAGACAGATTATTAAGATGTGCTCTAAAGTGGCAGAGGGTCACTAGAAGGAGAGTTCACAATTTTCCAGAACATTTCCAAAAAGCTCTGAGGCAATGAGAGACCTTAAATAGCAAGTATTTTTGTTGTTGTTTTATTTTTATATTGGGCAGTGACTAAAAATGCCCTTCATTTCTATATTCATTCCCCTCTTAAGAGTCAAGAGTTTGGTAATTTTAGAATGCCATACTAGTCCATCTCAATCCAAAAGAACCATCTTCTTCTTTAGTCTTTTTGTCAAATAAAAACTCAAGAAACACTATATATGAAACTGATAATCCCAGTGCCAGGCGCTTAGTAGTCACTTAGAGAAAATTTGATGAATTTGAATCTATATCTCATAGAGAACTAAAATTAATTTCAGCTCAAGAAAGTTACTGAAATGTGCAGAGAATGAATTAATTAATTGAGTTTGGGAAGCTTCACTGAGGAAGTTTCACTTGAACTCAGTCTTAATGGAAACAGACGTGCCAAGTAGGCAAAGAGGTAGGAGGTAGTGAGGGGCAAGAGGACACTACTGGCAGAAGAAACAGCGTGAGCAAAGGCATGTGGTATAAGAGAGCATGGAAGTTTCTAGAATGGAAAGCACTTTGTTTTGGCATGTAAGTCACTTTGTTTTGATATGAAGAAGCCATGGGAGGTGAAGCTGGAGAGGTAAGAAGGACACTACCTAGTTAAAAGGAATGTTGAAGCAGAATAAGACCAAGACTGGGGGCCTCCATCTCTGAGCTAAGATTACGTGGAGATTCATCCAGGGAAATAAATCAGACAATGATCAAAGTACCTGCCCTTGTTTGGAGCCCTGAGAAACAGAGAATGGATCAGCAGCAGGGGTCTACAGCACCCACAACACCAGTGGCACAGCTCTGAGAAGGATGAAGTTTCCTTAATCACATGAAAGGATGACCTGCAAAGTAAAGAGGGAAACGAGTCAGTGTTCTCCTGGCACCAAAGATCTTAGTCACAGCATCTTTCAAGAAGCCATTCAGGTGAAGGTCCTCAGGCTCCTCATCCTCTTGAACCCTTGCCAGGTTTGGGAGTGAATTGTAGTAAATTGTACTTTTTTTGCCCCAAATGAAAAGGGGGGGTGGCAAGAAAAAGTCTCCCTTTGTTTTCTTCACTTCCCCACTGGGTTCTCCATTCATTAGGAATCGGTTACACTTGCTGGAGCTTCCCTGAAGCGGGGTGCCGTGGCTTTTGCTGCTGGCCTCCACTGTAACACAAGCAGCCTGCAGCCGCACTCTGTACTCAGCTTCTATTCATGCTAGGAAGGCCTCCTCGCCTTCAGAAAACTCATACCGCTGCCTGATCCAAATCAGAAGAGCTGCCTTTTAAAAAATGCTAAGTGTTTCAGACAATAATCACTCCACCACTTGAAAACATAATGCTTGTGTTTCATTGTGATCTCTTCATTGGTTTCTAGACCTCAAGCTCCACAGGGAATGTCACAAATTCACATGTTATCTCTGTAAAATAGATACAGCACTTGCAGCTCTGATTTACCTAAAAAGGAGTATGAGGAAAAAGAAGAAAAACAATACATTCATGTAGCAAGACAGCTTCCTGTAAGTGACACATGTGAGAAAGCTTAAACTAAGTTATTCTAGAAAAAGGGTGAGCATTTTATATTAACAATTTGCTTTCCAGATCTTTTATTTATTTATTTATTTATTTTGGCAGGGAGCTTTCGAATAATTTTTACCTGTTCTTTTTTTACCATAAAGCTTGTCAACTGGCAAAGTAGGATGTCAAGTACTGTGGGTACAGTAAGGCATCCTAGGCAGTATGGTACAATGAGAAGCGTCAAGAGACCATGGGAGCAGACAGAGCTGAGTTTGAAGCCATCCACTAACTAGCTAAGTGACCTGAGTGAGTGCTTCAAATTCCCTGAGGCTTGATTTCTTATATCATAAATAGCTCATAAGACCGGGAAGAATGAAATAGACAATGTGTTGATGTAGATCCTGTCAGAAGGAGGCATCAGGAAAGTTCACTCGGTGAAACATTTGTAAGGTAAAATGAGAAGGAGACAGGAGGAGGCCAGGAGAGGCACCAGACCACGACACAACTCGGCCCCTGTGAAGGAGAGAGGGAAGGAAGGTTGCATAGAAGAGTCTTGATTGTAGTTCTAAGAAAGTTCAGCAAGGCAACGGGGAGTACTCAAGCTTCAGTCACCCGCCAGAGACTTCCTTATTTCCCAGAAACAGAGCTGCCTTGGCATCCCTGCCATGCTCAGTTGCTGGTTGGGAGCAGCCCACAGGAAGGGTAGCTTTGTGATATTGTGATTTATAATAAGAAATATATATTTGGCCTTCATCCCATTGCTGGCACAGAGCTCCTAAAATCCTTGCAATTTCCTAAGTGATGAGAGCCATAAAAAAGTATTTTGTTATGTTAATGAGGTGACTTTTGGAATGCACATAGATCACCTAGATTGGGATATGGTCCCAATCAACAGGTGATTAGAGGGTTGGAACTTTCAGTCCCATCTGAGAGGAGAAAGTGGCTGGGGATTGAGATCAATTGCCAATGGCTAATGATTTAATCAAGCGTGTCTATGTAATGAAGTCTCCATAAATACCCAGAAAGACAGGCTTCAGAGAGCTTCCTGGTGGGTGAAAGTGGAAAGAGTGGTGCGCTGCGAGAGGACATGGAAGCTCTGCGCTCTTTTCCTGTAACTTCCCCATTCCTCTCTTCCATCTGGCTGTTCCTGAGTTACATCCTTTTACAATAAACTGGTAATCTAATAAGTGAAATGTTTCTTACAGTTCTGTGAGCTGTTCTAGCAAATTAATCAAACCCAAGGAGAAGGACGTTTGAACTTCTGATTTATAGCCAGTCTGGCCTTGGAATTAGTATCTGAAGTGGGGGTAGGAGTGGAGGTTGAAAGACTGAGTCTTTAACCTGTGAGATCTGATGCTATATCCAGGTATATCAGAATTGAGTTGAATTGTAGGACATCCATCTTGTGTTGAAGAATTGCTTGATGGTATGGGGAAAACCCCACACGCACACATCAGAATTAGTGACCAGAACTTTTTAGGCCTCCATACAAATCTGGTGATGGATTTCAGAGCACAGCAGCTGGAACTAGATAATTACACTCGCTGCTAAAGGAGATCAGAGAGATGTACCCTCATAGCCACCACCAACTGCATATGGAAGCACTTTACACAGTAATTAGCATATGGAAGTCAATCGATAAATGTACTTTTTCCCCCTAGGTGTCAGACAGTTTTTTCTTAGGCTGAATGAAGAGTGTAGTCTTCATGGTTTCAATCAAATTTGACATGTAAGTTGACCTTCAGTTGACAGAATGAAGTAAACAAATTGGTAACATCTCATTCAAACTTGGCAAAAGGATGTTTTCCGTCATAAACATTGAGGAGAGAAGAGGATGACAGGTTAGCACTCTTCCCGCAAACACAAGTTCTCCAACCCCACTCATCATCGAGAGCAGAGTTCCCAGGGTGGCAATGTCACGTCTGGATTTACAGGTTGGGGACAAAATGTTTCCAGCCAGTTTACACAAGCATAAGTCATGAACAACATGCTTTTAAGCAATAAATTCCTATTCTTGTTAAAACATTTCATTCCCTGACGTCCAGTAAAATCATCTGTGGCTTCATCCTCTGAGTTACTGTAGCTTCAAACACAGGAGACCTCAAACTTCAGCCTCCCTTTCTTATTGATCCAAGTTTTCCTGTGAAAACAGGAGTCTACCTTTTTGTTATCCATATAGCTTTCCTGTGCTCCTACAAACATCTTTATGTAGGAATGTAAGGTAATGCACATCTGTGCACAGACTTGCTTTCGGGTATCCAGGAGTCCTGCGCCAACCTCTTACTAGTTTTTTGACCTGGAGAACATTACTTAATCTCTCTGTGAATCTCAGTTTCTTCATGCACAAAATTGAAATAATAGTATCTTACCTTGAAAAGCTGTCATGAGATTTAGAGACAATACATGCAGATCACATAGTATAGTCCTTAATACATAATAGATGCTCAACAAATTATAACTAATAATATCTGTCCTAGGTTCTTACCCATAGGAAAGTATACAGAAAAGGTGTTCTTATATGCACTATATGATACCATATAACATTTAAAAAAAACAAAACACTGCAACAGTAAACTTCTGTAATAATGCCGTTAGAGCTGCTTAGTAAGTATATGATTATGGCTTGACACATACCTCAATATAGTGAACGTAAAATTTAAAAATAATGATAAATAAACCACATAAAGCTGGGAGTATGGTTGTTCTCTGTTTTAGATTCAGCCCCATGGTACACACTTAATGAATCATACATGTAAAATTAGAAGGTAAATCCTACCAAATATTTGCTACCAGTTGCTTCATAGCACCTTCCAGATCAAAGCACTGCTAATCTTTACAAACCAGGAGCCGAGCGTCAGCATTAGATATTTTTCCTACATCTTCTTTAATATTTCCTTAGTTTATTTCATACTTTGATTTTGCCTGCCTGAGTCCAAGTATACACTCCTTTTCAACCAAATTGACTTATCCTTTCCCCTAGGAAACAGGGCCTTCTCTGAAATATATGGATCCTCTCCTGCTAAGAAGGGAAAAGTCTTCCTATATTAATCAGGTCAAGGCCCCTCCTTGCTGGGCCCAGAGGTTACTCAGCAGTAGCTGGTACAGAGAATGATTCCTGCTCTGCAACTGTCTGTTACCATGGAGACATGCTAATTAGTGGATGATGAGAAAGCAGAGGAGTTCAGGGTCTATAAAACCATGAGGAAGAAAGGGAAATGAATGGAAAAATATGGGTGAGAAGAAATTGGGAAATCTTCTGGGGCAAATTGTAGGTAAAGAAGTCCTGGAATGACAGGGTCATAATGAAGAAGTAGAAGAGAGTTATGGGGAGAGAATATCAATGACAAAGAGTCATAGATTGTGAGTTTGAAGAAATGAAGGGTAGAGACTGAGCTAAGAGAAGAAATGGAAAACTCCAATTGTGCCAAGTACAAAGTCACAAGATCACAGAACGTTAAAGATCTGAATTTTACAAGTGTTGAATGACAGGATTATTTTTTTTCTAAAGGGAAGGAAATGTGACATTCAGTGCCATCAAAATAGATTTCAAATCTCTGAAGACATTTCTCTGTTATAGCTTGAATTCACTTTTGCCAACCCATTATAATTTGTAAGGTGGAGTGTCAATGAGCCAAATGCGTGGGACTTCTGTCCAAATCTCTGAGCCAAACATGCCCTTGGATTTCTATATCCAGACCTCCAAGGAATAACCGTATAAATAAGGAACATGGCTGAGAATTTCAGGAGCTCCATTTAAAAAAGATAATATAGAGATTAAACTGTTGTACTTAAGGGCACATGAGTACTTGCACACCTTGGGCATTTTGAAAACTTGACTAGGTGATAACGTTTATCATCTAAAGAGATAATTTCAGATTCTAGTAATGCAAATATTTTCTATTGTATTTTATTATACATTATTTATTACACATTATTGCTGTACTACACTTGATCTGTTAACACATTTTGAAAGAGAGATATTTTATGCAAATGTAAAGATGTTGATATTCTAATAAGTGGAATGAGCAAGCTACCTGTGAAGGCCAAGGTATTATAACCAGAACCAACCCAGATATGAAGGGAGAGAACTGGCCCATTGTGTTCACTGGAGGAGAGTTATGTGGTTGGGTAAGTCTCAAGTGCAAAGTTATTCTCATCTGCCCTTGTGCGTGAATGAATTCACAGCATTCCAGACCTTGGAAATTCCCCCCGAACTTGGATTTCCCTGCCTTCAGTTTTCTACAAGGACCATCTACCCAGGCTCTCTTCTACCTTATAGATTCCCTCTCATCCTTCAAATCCACTCAAATGCCATCTCCTCAGCAGAGGCCTGCCTAGACCTTCCCAAGCAGTTAGCAGTCAGTTTTCTTCTTAATGAACCTGAAGTACTTTGTACCTGCCTCTCTTATTGAGTTTGATTCCTGACATTTTGCTTTGTTTAAATAACTGGCTATCCCAAATGGTAAACTCCTCAAGGACAGAGGCTATATTTCATGCACCATTATATTCTCCAGTACCCCCAGCACCAAGCACAGTGCTTAGAACATAGCAAGTGTGTGTTAAATAGTTACTTGATGAGTATTTATAGTAAATTATAGTAAATTGTAACCAATTACTAATTTGTATAGTGATTTAAATTTTACAAAGGGCTTTTGTCCTACTAGAGTGTAAGTTCCTTAAATGCCCATGCCTCTTTTGCTCACATTGTATCTTTAGGACATTAATTCAACAGGGGTTCAATTGAAATTTGTTAAATGAGCATCCAGATCCAGAATTATCCATAGACTTTGCTTTCTTTTCAAAATTATTAGTTCCTCAGCAATGTGATAACGCCTAAAGTTGTCTCTCTTCTGTTAATAGAGATCAACCTTGGCCAGTACATGTGTATTCAAAGCTAACTGTTCCCCGTCAGTGAATTTTCCCCTGGAGCTGACAAATGCTAGAAGTGAATGCTCTAGAAGCTACAAGGGGTTCCAAAAACAGCTCAGGCTTCACTCAGTTGGATGGATAGTTAGTCCAGAACCAATTCCAGGTTCCAACTCCAGGGGGATCCAGCTTTGGGGTGAGGCCAGGTTGGGTAGAGCCCACCTGCCCGGTGAGGAAGCAAGGACATTGACCCTCTACAGCCTGTTAACTTCATTCTCTATCACTCTGCTTTCTTTAAAGTCTTTTAATCATAGTATCGAAAATCACTATGTCAATGAATATTACTTTTTCAATTTTGAAAAGCACCATTTGAGGGAGGGAGCATCATGGGCTCTGAAATCAACCGCCCTTCCAGCTTTACTCTCAACCATACTTGTGAGTTAGCCGAATGTGTGAAGGAAGTATTTGGATTTACAGGCATGACATATATAAATCCAAATCACTTTTTAACCCCAAAATATCTCCCCCGTCAATCATGCAGGAGTATCTAAATTCCCACAATACTAATTATAGTAGGTGAAGAATTTGATGGTTCACTTTTTTTTTTCTTTTTAAACCATATTAGCTCTCACCATCTAAGAATACTGAGAATGGGACACAAGGCCAATCCTCTAGGATGGGGCAGAGGGAAAGAGGTGGCATATAGGGCCCCGGGAAGGAGCACAGGCTGAGCAGTGATGCTTTAGCAGATGATTCTAAGCAATCAGTAAACAGCTTGGGAATACTAAGTAACTGAGGACCACAAGGTCGGACAGGTGAAAGGAAGAGAGCCAGGAAAGGAAGACGGAAAAAGCTAACTATAAATTCATTCATCACAGTTTTGACTCAGGACAACTATGATCAAAATCAAAACTACATCATCTTGCTCTAGGCCGTCACACATAAAAATCTGGTATGGCCCTTTGGCTATGTGCTACAATACCATACATCAGACCATTTTCTGTTACCAAAACATACGCCAATTATACATTTGTAAATGTGGGGGGTGTGTGCGTGTGTATATATACATATATATATCTTTTAATGTGCCCAATCAGAGCTGATAAATCTAGGGATCCTCATAAAGCAGATGCAAATTAGAAAGTCTTCCAGTAGAATTTTAAATGAAAAAGATTCTATAAACTTCTAAATATCATTCCCGTACATTTAGTTTGTTTCACATCTACAACTGCTCCACTAATTTTGGCCAGACACTGTAAAGATTTATTTGGTCACAAATGGGCTCTCCCAAATAAGAGAATACAAGTAGATCAGGGTGAATCCATTACCTCAAAGCATAAAACCCTGGGTTATCATTATCACAACAGCATCATCACCTCATAATTCAGACAGTACACTTAATGTCTGGTTATGAAGAGACCAGTTGATGAAGACACCTAGGTATGACATAATTATTCTTTTAACATAAAATATTTTTGCAAATTTTTAAAATACTCCACTTCTCAGATCAGCAGAGCATTTATATTTGAGGTACTATATATTTTTCCGAAAAATTAAATAAATATCATTAATATCATTTAGTCTTAATATTGCAAGTGGATTTACTTAGTGAATATAATCTACACTGACCTATGACTGGAACTTGTTAGCATTTACTTTGCAATCACAGAAGCTATAATTTAGAAAGTATCCAAGAGTATAATGAAGCAGTTGAACCAGTGAACCAGTTTACCTGCCTCGAATCCCTCTGCCATAAGCATTCAAAATCCCAAGTTCCTCCATCATGAATAAGACCCTGCTTCTACTTATGCTTGCAGACTGTCTACGGACACTCTGGACCTCTGATATACTGCTGCTATTGTGGCACTGGGTCCTTCTCACCACTCTCAATGCCTCTCAGTGGTTTCTGAAACTCTTCCAGTCTTTTCAGATTTTTAGTTCCCATATTGTGTTTTTGAATAACAGAAAGGTTACACAGCAAAAAATGAAAATTCTGCCAACCCACGAAGTCCTTCTGTCTTAGTCTGTTTGGGCTGCTATAACAAAATACCACAGACTGGTTGGCTTATAAACAACAGGAATTTACTTCTCGCAGTTTTGAGAGCTGAAAGTCCAAGCTCAAGGTGCCAGTGTGGTCGGATGAGGCTGTCTTCCAAATCACAGACTGTTTGTATTCTCCCGTGACGGTGGGGCTAGGGAGCTCCACTGGGCTTCTTTCATAAAAGCATTAATCCCATTTATTAGAGTTCCATCCTCATGAGCTAATCCCCTCCCAAAGGCCCCACTTCCTAATACCATCACTCTGGACGTTAGGATTCTAACATGTGAATTTTAGGGAGACACAAACATTCAGATCATAGCATCTTCCATCACACCAAAGGATAGCATCCCACTTCTGAGTGGCCCAACTGAGTGAAGAAAGGGAGAGAAACCAATAAGGAATTTCAAAGTGCAAAAATATAAGCTGGAAATAAATGACTAAGTAAGAGAAGGGAAGAAATGATCAGAGACTCACAGTGAGTAATACACTAGCAGTAAGTTAATAACATGACACTGTAATGTTTACAAAACAATTCAGATATTGGGATGCACAAAAGCAATCACTTCCTCCATATTAATCAGTTCTAGAAAAACCTTTATCAAGATGCACTGCCCTATATTAGGATCTGAAATGGAGAATTCAGAGCAGATTCAGAACACTGCCACCAAGATGATTAAAGTATTGGGGAAAGCTCAAAGGGAGGTTTGATTATTGTCTTCAGGTGTGTGAGGGGCTTCCACATAGAGTAAAGTGGCCATGGAAGAATGGAATCAAAGCCAAGTATAAAGCATAAGGCACTGATTCATAAAGCATAAGGCATAAGGCATAGCATAAGGTATCAGAGTCAGACATTTTCTGGCTTTGAGTGTTACTGAATAATTGATTCAAACAATGAACTGGATTAAGGACACACTTGCTAAGATCTTTCAAATTAAGATAGCTTTCCGTCTCTCTGTACTTAAGAAAGGAATGGGTAAGATGATTTCTCTAGTTCTCTAGTTTAGTCAGTTCTTGGTTATCTGTGATTCTGTACTGATTTATCAATTATTCAAACAACTTAGAGAAAAGCCATTTTTTTCCTGTAAGGCTGATATTTAAATATCAGATACCCAATATCATACCTTAGCTTTGGGAGCTCTTCAATTGAAAGTCACCATAATATTGAAATTGTATAATCAACAATTCTAAAATGAATTTTTAATTTTGTTAGGCCCAATAAGAACTTAAAGCTTGTTCTGAACTAGGGGAATACACACTTGTTTAAAGAAAGTCAGTCAGACTTTCTGTGTTCTGATTCCCATGACGTTTCTCTCTCCCAACCTTACTGTGTCACTTTAAACCAGAGAAATGGACTAATTTCATAAGGATACAAACAGGACACAGATGGGGAAAAAAAAAATGTGAAATAACTGTATGTCACCTGGAGCCTTTCCTGTGGAATTTTTTTAATCATCTTTTATTTTTCCATTGTCAAGGGCCAAGGCCTCAAGAAGATGAACTCCTGTTACCTTGTTATTCCCGCCCAAACATCTAACAAGCATTTCTATGGTGGGATTTTTTTCCTCAAAAGAAATAAAAAAGAGACTGTATGCAGTTCATTAGGATATCCGTAAAAGAGAACTATGTATTTTTCCTTTCAATGTGTTGGCAACTTAATTTTTGATGTTTCCAAATTTCTTAATACTTGTATTTGTTAACAAAATTGTGAGGTAAAAATAGTTTGGAAAGAGATAAGACAAAGAAAAACTGATTCTACAAAGACAAATTTTTGTTCCTAGAAGATGGAAACCAGATTACCTTTAAACTGCTGAGAAAAATATTCAAGGAAAGACCAAATGAATGCAAGAGAGCTTAGAAATAGTACAAAAAGAGGAAAAGACTTTTCAACATTGCTGCAAATAATGAGTTTGATCATTTTTCCCATTTGCTTAACTAATCAGTAAAAAGAAAGTACATGAAATATTTTACATGAAAATCTGAGGCCTTTACATGTAAATCTTGAAAGTTTTGTAGTAATTCCTTATAAATCTTACTCTTGAAAAATGGTTTTTAAAATCTGGCTGTTAAGCATTCTCTAGAGTTAACAGTCTTACATTCCTCTAATACCTTAGACTTATTCCATCAATGTCAAATAAAAGGTTACCTTTCCCAATGCCAACATATTAAACATACTTAGTAACTGGTAATGTTTTCTGCTTATAAACCTCAAGGGTATAAAGGTTACAAATGGTAGAATTCAAATAAATTTATAAAATTTTATCAACAGGAAACCCCACTTTCATGGTTTTATATATATATATATATATATATATATATATATATATATATATATACGCCCTTAGTTATTTTTCCCAGGTAAAAATAGTTATCTATACCTATGTCTATAAAGACACCATCACGAAGTGTGGGATGGCATTTAACTAAATTATACAAGCTCCTGAATTACTATTGCTAGTGTTTTTTTCATAAGTGGGTGTTTATAGGTTTAGCTCTTATAGGTTTAGCCTAGAGCCTTATATGTGGTTAGTGCTCAGTAAATATCAGTGATTTCTTTGGGAAGAAGGAGGTGTCTTAACCTGCAGAATCTCTCCATTTTGCTTTGCTTGCTCAATTCAGACAGGTGCAAGAAATTTAGAACTTTTGCTCTTTGAAAGACACTGTTTACAGAAAGATAACATAAGCCCCAGACTGGGAAATATTATTTGCAAAACATATATCTGATGAGGGACTTGCATCCAAAACAAATAAAAAACTCTCATGACTCAATAAGAAGACACACAGCTCAATTTCTTTTAATGGGAAAAGATTTGAACAAGTAACTTACCTAAGAAGATTTATGAATGGTAAATAAACACGTGAAAAAAATGCTCAACACTTAGTCATTAGAGAAATGTAAATTAAAACTTCAATGAGATAGCTCTACAAACCAACCAGAATGGCAAAAACTTTAAAACTGACAACACCAAGTGTTGGTGAGGATGCAGAGCAACTGGAGCTCTCATCTGCTGTTGCTGGAAAGTGAAATCTCAGCCACTCTGGAAAATAGTTTGGCAGTGTCTTTGGAACAAGTTAACTAGTAAATAGTTAAACATACATTTATTATTTAACCTGTCAATCCCATTTCTAGGTGTTTACCCAAGAGAAATGAAAATATATATCCACACAAACACCTGTAGGCTAATTTTTATAGCAGCCTTATTCATAGTTGTTAAAATCTGGAAACAACCTAAATATCCAAGAACTGATGAATGGATAAATAAACCGTGATACAACCAGATAATGGAGTATTAATCAGAAAATGAAAAAGAACAAACCATTAATTAATACACGCAACAACATGAATGAATCTTAGAAGCAACAGGCTAAGTGAAAGAAGTCGGATACAAAAAGCTACATATGCTTCAATTTATATGACATGCTGAACAAAGTGTTATTAAAGGGACAGGAAACAGGTCTGGTGGTTGCTAGATACCGGGAGTGAGAAAGAGGATTGATTACACAGGCCCATGGAAGAGGCCTTAGGGGTGATGGAAAGATTCTCCATCTAAATTGTGATGGAGGTAACATGACTGTATACTTTTTTCAAAAGTTGAGAAACTATAAATTTTAAAAGGGTAATTTTTACTTTACATAAATTAGACCTCATAGACCTGACTTTTGCAAAAAGGATATATGGGGAGGGGTGTACATCCTTGCGCACACACACACACACAAAATGACGGCCAAGCAGCTTGCCTCCCAATGATGATGAGAACTGGTAGGCAGGATTACGTCATGTGCCACAATTGCTTTCCAGGTCACTAGTTGTCTCTATGCCGTTATAGCATTTTAAAAAGAACCACCACCACCCACAATAGCCACAAATCAGCATTGCCCCTCTGCCACCCCGAGTCAAATAGCCAAGCTTTTCACATTTTATTTGCTTTGCTTTTTGCTTTTTTCCCTTTAAGTGCTAAATTGTCGAGATGGTGGTCCGAACACCCCAACTTGTACTAACACATATCTCAGTACCTTAAACTTAACTGGAGTCATTTTCTAAAGAGTGATAATGGAAATGTGATGGGCAGATGGCAGTGCACAAGGGCAGAGTAAAGCTTTTACTTAAATGGAACCTACCCACAAAAGTAGGAACCCCAACGTCACCACAGCAGGCCTGTGGTGGTGACAGCTGTGGAAAAAATACTATCAGGAGGATTCATTTCCACCTTACTTTAGACCTTTTGCTGTAATTCCTTACATAAAAATCTCTTTTTTTTCCTTGACCATTAATACTGATAATTATATCTGTATTTCTTAAGAATATTATGAGTTGCCATTTCTGCATAGTAGCAGATTGAATTTATTCACCTTACGGATATATTATTATCACAGATAATAACTGCAGCATGATAATTATCATTAATTATTCATTTGGATTAAGAGGCAAATAGGCTTGTATTCAAGGGTCTTCCAGAGCACCGTTCATTGTTCCCGGGCCTCATGTGACAGTGTGGCTAATTCGTACTCTTTTCTGAGCCACTGTTGACATCTGACGGGTCCAATATGTATTTATTTAAAAATATAATAAAAGAAATAAGTGCATCATTTCAGGATGCATTCACTAAAATAGACACATGGTTTCTTCTCTGCCCCTTAAGTGAGGGTAGGCAATTGTCTGTTAAAACCAGGCCACCCGGAGCATTGCTTCTGTAGATGTGTATGTATTCTCTTTCTTTGCAGCCTTGCCTCAGACTATTTAAGTTCGTACAAGCCTGTATATTTACATAATAGCTTTTCGCAAAAGTAATAATGTAGTAAGTCATATACTTTATCCTTCATTGAACAAAATGTTTTAGCAGGGTTGTTCGTGCTTGTGTTTGAAGCTGACTGAAGTTTAATATGCAAAAAAGAGCCTCTGCAGAGTTTAGAAAATCTGTAGAGAAATCAAGAAGACAGAGGAAAAAGAAAAGAGGATGATACATCTTATAAACACAAATGCTTTTTGGTGAATTTTTAGCTAGCATACGCCAGAATTGAGATGTGTACGTGTTTGTAGAATCTCCTTTCTTTTGTTTCTTCTTTTGGTCTTAGTCCTTACTTTTTTGTAACCTGTCATTCATATTTACGCTTTTAAAGTAGACATCAAGTGGTAGTTTGAAGACTATGCCAGTAGAGCTAATATTTAGCATAGGATGCAGTTCTTGTGTGTCCTTGACGTAGTTAGGACTGCCTTTTGACATGACAACAGTTTTTTTTCTTTCTTTGCTTCTGTTAGTGATGCAAGAGAGGAGCTAATACAGTGTGCTAAATGTTGCTTTTTAGAGAGTCACGTACTTATATTTGTCAAAATACTTTCGTGCCACCATTCATTTTCTCCTCACGACATTCCTCTGGGGAATAAGGCAGCCAGCATTATTCCCATTTATAGATGAGGAAATTGAGGAACCAGAAGGTTCAGTAGTGTTTAATAGGGAGCAGATAGTGGTGAAACTGAATCAGGAACCCATGTCTCCCGAATCTTAGCTCCTCTTTCTGAACCTTTCTGAGCACAACTGTGAACTGACTGATGTGGATGACGAAGAAAGATGGGGAAGATGTTTGAACACTGCCAGATGGAAATGCTCTGAATTTCAGAGCACGAAGGGACCTCAGGAGCGGTGGCTGGGAGGCTCTGCCAATGTTACCCAATGTAGCTTCTATTAGTGCTGACAATAAGTGACAATAAAGCCCTAACTATTCATTCCCCCATCCCCATTTTTCACACTAATAAATTGAAGTCTGGTCATTCAAGTCTGACAGAGGGGCGATGGTCAGAGACAGCTTTGTAAGTAAGATATTCACACTGTGGTACTGCAAGCTGTATTCTTGAATAGAAATCTCATTTTTAATCTATCATGCTTATAATTATTAGTACCTACTAAACACTATATGCTAATAACTGCAGTAAGCGAAATCCATACATTATCTGCAGAGAAAATAGATGCCTAAGTGGCTTTCCCTTACTAAGGAGTTGTTTAGGAAGAAGTCTCAACCTATGAGAAACTGGTTTCCTTGACAATTAGCAAAGTAGGAGAAGGCCTTTAACACATTTCTTCTTGGGGATTTTGACTTTAAATTTACTATCCATCTACTCGTCCTGCAAGTATTTATTGAGTACACACTGTGGTACTAGGCTCTATTTCAGGTACCAGGGCTATAACTGAATAACACAAAGCCACTGTGTCTTAGTCTGTTCAGGCTGCTTTAAGAGAATTCCATACAGTGGGAGGCTGATAAACAACAGAAATTTATTTCTCACAGTTCTGGAGTCTGGGGAGTCCGAGATGAAGGAGCTGGCAGATTTGGCATCTGGTGAGAGCTCACTTCCTGGTTCATATACGGCCGTCTTCTCACCGTGTCCTCACATCATGGAAGAGATGAGGGAACACTGTGGGATCTCTTTTATAAAGGCCCTAATCCCCCTCATGAGGCCTCCACCTCATGACCTAATCGCCTCTCAAAGACCCACCTCTGAAAACCATCACACTGATGGTTTCAGTTTCAACATAAGAATTTTGAGGGGACACAAACATTCAATCTACAGCACCCCGCCCTTGGGCAGTGTACATTTTAGTGGAGAAAACAGATGATATGGAAATATTTCATATTTCAGAGTAGTGAACAGTGCTATACAGAAAAACAATGTAGAGTAAGGCAGTGAAGATGGACAGGTGTAAGTGGGGCAGCTCCTTAAGATGCGGCAATCAGGGAAGACACAGCTGGGAGAAGTGAAAAGTGAAAGGTCAGCAAGTGCAAAGGGATTCACATGAGCGAGGGTTTTCAACAGAAGAATCAGAACCCACAAAGCATCTTGCACCAAATAAAAATGTTCTTGCTGATGATATTTAATTTGTTGTCAGCCTCTTTAATTTCCCTCTGAACATTTTTCTCTCTTGCTCTGAATATGATTCTCTTCTGGCTGAGTCTCTTTGATCTGGTTGTTTATGAATGTCTTTTTGGCCATGTTATGTTGACATTTCTGTCAACCCCCTAAAATCAGATTCTAAAAATGGAATATTCTTCTAATAGTTATGATCACTTGAATATAAAATAACCTGGCACATGAAAAGACAGAGCAGTGAATTACAGTTGCTTTGCAATTGAATCACAATAAGTTTTGATGGATTGAAGGAAGAGGCCAAATTACATGAATTGTCTCTCCTGAGGCTTTCCCTTTTTCTGAAAGGAATACTGACTTTAAATCAATTATACCTATAAAAAAGAAAAAGGAATAGCTAAGAGCTAGCGTTTCCTGAGAGCTCACATTGTGCAACGGGCTCCACTGAGCACTTCACGTATTATTTCTACTCCTTACAGAAATCCTACATGGTAGATATCATGACTCCTATTTTCAGGGGAGCATGCTAAGGCTCGAGTGGAGTAAGCATCCCACAGTTATCCAGTCAAGTCTCCCTTGCCCCAAAGCTTGTGCTTAACCATCATCTCCTGTAGGAGGTAGGAGCATATCTCCTATGCTCAAAGATGACAAGGATGTTTAAGCACGGGAGTGACACAGTCATATTTCTGTTTAAATTTGAGAATTCTGGCAGCAGTGTGAAGGGTGGATTGGAAAGGGATGGGCCTGAAGTTGAGAGAAACAAGCGGGAGATAATTTTAGTTCAGGAGAGAGACCGTAAGCTAGTAGTGTTGTCAATAGTGATTACAGTAACAGTCAGCTACCCTTAGGAGGAAGCCTATGGAATCACTTAGGCAAAATCAGGTGAATATGAGTAGAAATGCCTATTCAAATAAGCCACAGACTAATAACTTTAGCACGTTTTATGTAATCTTCCTATAGCAAAAAAACACTGTCCTCTATTGCTTTTTGACCCATGGTTCTCAATGTTCTAAACTATGCCAGAAATGCAGGTACTATCAGTTAGTGGGCACAGCCATTGAGGGTTTGAAATGTGCCACTGGATGACCAATAGAGGGGTCCCAACTAAATGATCAGCTCTCCACAGGCACTCAGGAACCTCAACCAGCTCTCCTAAAGCAAATACAGGCTTTAGCTCCCTGTCTGACAGAAGTGATAAAGAGGCTCTGATATGTTTGTACAATTGCACAATTTTCAAACTTTATTGAAAATGTTAGTAACTGTAATTCAGTTCCCTAATCTAAATCGCCATGCAGAATATATTGAATATACTTTTTTTGCCTTGCTCTTGAAAAGATGGAATAATTATGAATATAAATGACTTCTGCTTCCTTCATGTAAAAAAGATATTATATACGTATAAGTCAAATAAAGTATAAGAGAGAAATAGATGCAGTGTAATAATGATAAGGAACCATAATATCTGCATGGAGGTGGATGCAAAATTGCCACTCATTACTCTAATGGGGAGAAAGTTAGTAGGCAATTAGCAACAGCAAATGCCAAGTGGAAGGATAATTTGTAAGACAACAATAAACATAGTCTACACCAAAGAGACAGAAAGAAAGAGGAAGCAGAAGTGCCAATAAAACAAGCATAGCAGCCACGGGAGGGACTGCGTTAGCACAACGAGAAAATAAAATGAATCTTCCCCCTTCCTCATCATAACTTCCAGTATTTTCGGTCTTCAGCTTGTTCTGGACTAGCAGCAGCAATAGCCAAGTTTAGAAAATTATAGTAATAAAAGCCACATTATGTGAAAAAGCTTGCTTTCAGCCAACCAAACATCACGAAGACCTATTCACAGAGCAAGGCAAGCTCGTCTGAAAAAAAAAGGAGCTTTAAAAATAGAAAGCAATGATTCAGCCCTCGAAAACCGAAGAACAAATAATTATATAATCAGTGAAGCAGGACCTGAGGGGTCTAAATCAATCTGTTCAGCTACATCCACACACAGAGCAAATAATTACAGTGCAGAATTTTTACAATTAAGAAACAATGATTGGAAGCATATTCCCAGAAAATCTAACATATCAACTAATTTTCAGTATTTACTTGGTCTTAAAGCATTCCACCAATTCTTAGTTTCAATGATGCTTAGAGAGACCATAATTTTCCTTCACAACATTCATTATTCAGAGAAGCCTTTTATACATGGATACGTACAACTATTTATGTGTGTCATATGTACAATGAATGAAGTCTGCAAATAATAATACAGATAAACATTTCTTAAGTAATTTAAGAAATTCTTAAGTGTGTACTTTGCTACACACTTCATATACATTATCTCCTTTAGTTCTCACAGCCCTATAATGTGGGTACTATTATTTCATATCTTATATATGAAGAAACTGAGCCTTGAAATGTTAATTTCTTGCTCAGAGGGAAACTGGATTTTAAATTCAGATATATCAGATTGCTAAACCTGAGCTCAGAACAATAGAGAAGAACAATATAAGTTATAGTTTAGAAGAGGATTCTGGAAAGTAACAGGAACCCAGGGTCAGACTAAGTTAGAATCCTGGCTCTGTTCATGTCGCTGTCCTAGTTAAAATCATCCAACAGCTGAGTTCACTTAACCTTCACAAAAGCCTTGTGAGCGAAGGATGATGATGATGATGATGATGATTATGAAGATGGATGGTGTTGATGATAATGATAAGGAGGAGGAGGAGAAGAATGGTGATAGAGATGATGATAATGATAATGTCCATTTTACAGATTAAGAAAAATGAAAGGCTAAATAACCTCAGAGTTACCTGGTTAAATGAGAAACCAAGTTAATCTTCATTAGAAAACCTGTAATTTTAGCCACTCTACAGAAATCCTGGAATGTTCTTTCCCCACCTAAGTACTATTGTTCACATCTCAGCTGTATTAGCTTTCTATTGCTTCATAACAAATTACCACAAATTTAGCTGTCTAAAAAAATATATTGACCATCTCACAGTTTCCATGAGCCAGGAGTGTGAGTGCAGCCTAGTGGGTCCTCTGCCCAGGGTGTAAACAGGCTGCAATCTAGGTGTCAGCTGGGCTACATTCCTTTCTGGATCTCAGGGTTCTCTTCCAAGCTCATGTGGTTATTGGCAGAATTCAATTCTTGTGGATGTAGGACTGAGGTTCCTGCTTTCTGCCTGAGTGTCAGCCAGGGGCTTCTTTCAGCTTCCAGAGGTCCCCACAATTCTTTGTCATGTGGCCCACTCACGATCCTCTCACAACATGGCAGCTTACTTTTTCAAGGCCAGGAAGCAAAACTCTCTGACTTCTAGTCTCCTTAGAGAGCTTACCTGATTAGGTTAGCCCACCCAAGATAATCTCCTTTTAATTAACTTAAAGTCAACTGATTAGGAGCCTTAATTATATATGCAAAATCCCTCCACCTTTGCCATATAATATAATATAATCATGGGAGTAACATCCTATGACGTTTGCCATTTCTATGGATTGAAGTGAGTTATAGGTCTTGTCCTCACTCAAGGCGGGGGGGGGGGGGGGGAGGATTATGCAAAGCCGTGATTCACTGGGGATCATCCTAGAGTCATGCCTACTACATGCCCTTTAACATTACTTCCTTTAGTTCTGTGCTGCTCCCTGCCACTGAATCACTCTCCAACTCCCATGTGCCTTCCTGTACTTTCCCATGATAGAATTTATCCCACAGGATTGTGATGACTTATTTCCCACTAGATGTCAAGTCCTTCCAGCCAGAGATTGTTACCTTGTTCATTATGATACTCCCAGCAGCCTTCTCAATACCTGGCACTTTTTCAGCATATGATAAACAGGAGCAATTATTATTCAAACAGCATTTGATCAAAAATATTAGTGCCTCCTAATAAATAAGGTTTAAGGTTAAAGGTCATATTATCTTCTTGGATTTTTACCCAGTTCGCACATTCAGCCAGTATTTTCACAGACTTACAGAATAACTCAAAAGTCTACATGACACCAACAAATAAATATAACAAAGGTGATAGTCTTCACATCATCACTAACAGCAGATTTCTGATTCATTTATTTTCTCACTGTTTTCTGATAGAGATATTCTCACACTTGCAATGTGAATAACATCTTCTAGTTTCACAATCTCTTTTTAAGAAAGAGAAACTTCAAATTGAATCCTCTGGCATTATATAAATGGGTAAAGAAAACAGATTTACCTACTTAAAGATTGAAAAAATAGTCCTAAAATTGAGGGTTAAAATAAAAAAAGTACAAACCATGAAAGATTATATTACCACAATGTCATAAAATACCTACAAGCAAGGAAGTCTATGAAGAAAACAAAATAGAATATTTTGTAACAAAGTAGAGGGCAAAGTTGAGGTGATAGGAAATAGATCTGTAAGGGGAAAATGTTTTAAAGTCCCAAGCCATAATTCCATCACGGCTTACCGTAGATAAGCAATTCAACACCACAGTGAAAACTATAAACCTGACATTTATCATTCATTTAAAAGTCCACAATGCTGCATCTCTGCATTCACGGGTAACTTAAATTCCATACCATTACCTTTGAAAAATATATCTGAAATTTATCTCAACTTTGTCACAAGTGGAGACACAGAATCACTTGGATATTTTTTCAGGTTATAGCAGAAACTCCCTAAAGTTTGAACTATTTTATTTTAGTGTTTATGCGTGTAAAGAACTAGAGTGTGGGCAATACTTTAAGAGTCTCTGCTCTGTTTCTGAGTGAGGCTGTCACTGGGATAATCACAAAACAGACGGCTCTATAATTATTTAAGGCTGAAAAAGATATGCTTAGAATTTGGAAGACATTCAAACTATTGCCCACAGCAGTCTTTTTTAAAAGTCTTAAGGAGACTCCATAACCAGTTTATTGCTCCATTAAACAAAAGTATATCTTTCCCTGACATGACTTCAGGATTCTCTATCAGTGAACCTAGCTTCAAAATTCCCAGAGAGAAAGCTTGTAAATCATGCATGAAAATAAATGTGAGTCCAAGTGCTCTGGGCTGCTCAGAGGTGAGAGGAGCAAAGGATGGAAAAGAAGTCTGTCTGGTCCTTTAAAAAGTCAGACAAGGGGTTATCCAGGTGGCATAGTGGTTACGTTCACACGCTCAGCTTTGGTGGCCCAGGGTTAGTGGGCCTAGATCCCGGGAAGTGACCTTACACGCTGCTCATCATGCCATGCTGTGGTGATGTCCCACATACAAAAATAGAGGAAGATTGGCAGGGATGTTAGCTCAGGGCCAATATTCCTCACCAAAACTTAAAGTAAGACAATAAATAAATGAAAATAAGAAACAGGCACTGAAATAACAGAGTTTCTTTCCTATTTTGTGTCCTATCTTTCCTGTTTTGTGTTTGCAGACAGACCCAGAATGTGCTATGTACCTGGCCATTTGTGTTCAGTTGCCCTAGCAAGAACAGCAAGAGAAAGGAAGAAGCACAAGGGCCAACAAGGCTTTTGCGGGCAGAAGAGAAATTGGCAGTATAATGATATCTCAGATCTATATTTGTCGGCTCTTACAGTAAACTCTGCTTTCTACTGTCTATTAATAGTTGGCACTTCTGCAAATCCATAGTTAAAAGATAGCTGATGTCCAGAATGACGACCTGAGGGCCACCAGAGCCCAGAGAGCTTCCTCCTCCATCAAGAGAGGTCACATGCCCTTTGTGCCCTGAGCTCCAACCATTCCAGACAGGCTTGTGCCCTTCTGCAACACATCTGAGGAGGATGCTCTATGCCTCTCTTACTGGCCATTCCAGCAGCTCAGAATTCCTTACCTGATAGCATGGCGCTAGGGTCAGAGAAGGGGGCTCCTTAAATGCTTGTTGAATGAATGAATGGAAGTCAGCGCGATAGGGTTTTTTTCCACTTAAGCTTGTTTTACCTCGTCCGGATACAGCAGAAGGCCCTTTCTTTCATGAGTATTGGGGATGTTCCTCTCACTGCTCAAGGACTTCACCCTTTCCTGCCTATGCTAATATATCTCTGTACTCTGTCCAAAGGCCTCTCATAATTCCTTTCACACAGCCCCTCCTCTAAATACTCTCATTGTCTACAGCAGTATCTGACGTAGGAGGCACTCAACAAACCGTTGTCAGACAAATGAATCAATAAATGAACGAATAAATTGCCTCTACCACAAACCCTCTCTTGGGTTGCTGTAAGAGGTCCTTCATTGGATCCACTACTTACACACATATACGTTATTCTAAATTGCATTAGTCATTATTTCCCAGACTTACCTAGATTTTCCCTTATTCTTTCCTCCTTCCTGAATGTCCTCAAGTTGGAGTGCATTGATGGACATTCTTTTTATTCTCCAAGGCCTAGTTCAAATCTCCCTTCTTCCGGGAGGCCTTCCCTCACACCCTTGGCTATGGTCTTCCCTACTCCAAACTCTGACACTGCTGAGGATGATGCCCTACTCCATTAATTCCTCTCACAAAGAAGCCTTCATACTGAATGTAAGGAGTAAAATTTCATTTTAGGAATTTCAGTGATTTATGTTCAAGATAAAATGACTTTAATCATAGAAATTTTGGATATTTGGGATAAGGCTGATTATTCCCTAATAAAAGGAGAAGAATGAGAAAGTAAATATATTAGCTTTATTCAAAAGTCTAATATTTACTCTCATTATATAATGACTAAAAATCAATATAATCTTGTAAAAAAAAAAAGAAAAAACACACAGTAACAGTTGGAAAAGCTTTGAGGCAATTTGTTAATTGACTGAATTTTCATTTTTAAAGTTGCTTTCCCTAAAGCTAAATAGCCAAAGGCCTAAGATTTGGATTTCTGAACAGATAGCACAGAACTCCAAGTTTTTAAAATCACCCGATTGATTTGATAAGTGAATGTTTCTTACAAGGTTTGTAAACGGCATGTGCAAAAAGGGTTGCTTTTTTCCCCCAAGATAACTCAGTTAGGCTTGACAACTTGTTCACAATAGTACCCTGAAGACACATTCTATGGTGCTCAACTATATAAATATACATTTGAGATACACACTGTGGCTCATAACATTTGTTAAACATCTGAAATGTGAAGTCAATCCCACTAGTATGTTCTTTGTACCTCTTTAAATAGTATGAAGGGAACGAATCTCTAGACCTTACACGTGCATCTATAAACTTCTACTTCAATTGGCATGTACCATTGCAGAAGTCAGAAAATAATTCAGTGACTTAATAAGGAGAAAGAGATGGAGGATCCAAAGAGACATTATGAAAACGTATGGCAAACAGAGATGGAACACCAATGATAAGAAATACGAGAGGTGGGGCTGACCCAGTGGCACACTGGTTAAGTTCACATGCTTCGGCAGACTGAGGTTCACCGGTTCAGATCCCAGGTGCAGACCTAGGCACTGCTTGGCAAGCCATGCTGTGGCAGGCATCCCACATACAAAGTAGAGGAAGATGGACATGGATGTCAGCTCAGGGCCAGTCTTCCTCAGCAAAAAGAGGAGGATTGGTAGCAGATGTTAGCTCCGGGCTAATCTTCCTCAAAAAAAAAAAGAAATATGAGAGGGACAGGGAAATGGTCCTCTGCTGAGGCATACCCTTGCAGGGTCTAAACTTCTACTGTTAAGAACTTACCCCTTTGGATCAAAACATCCCATAAGAATGCTCTGTTAAAATGTAAAAATTACCTGGAATACTAACAGAGATCAGTTATCAGCAACATAGGCTCACAACAAGGGTCAATAAAATCTCTGAAAAACTCAGGAGGATGGATTTGACTGAAGATTTGTAACAATAGTGACTAAATAAAATGTTCATGGCTCTGCTCCCACCAGTTTCTTAAGAATCCCAACTCTCTTCAAATTCCTTTGAAAAATAGCTCTGGTAATTCCCAAAGGGGGCTTGAATCTGCACTCCAGGAAATCCTCCTCCTCCTGGTTACTAAGGTGCACCTACCATTTTGGTCATCTTGTGGCTGCCAATAACCAAAGGGGCAACTATGCTATGAGGCCACCAAGGGCTCTATGAAGAAGATCTCTGCCATCCAGCGTGCAGCTCTGCTGCCAGTGCCTTCGCTGCTGTGGCTGCTGATACCTGATGGAAGGAAGCCATGTTTTTCCTAGGAAGCCATCTTTCCTCTCAGCCAAAGCTCTAGCCAACCAATGCTGCTTACGTCTTGAGCCTTAATGCATCAGCATTTTGCATTTTTGTATTATCACTGTTTTATTATAACTGCCGTGTCTCAGGACTCTGGGTTGAATCATTTGATTTTCAGAGACAACTCTGTGGTCAAATGTACACAAAACGTCAACAACCTTGCATGTGAGTCTATTGAGCTTGCGGAATTAAACCTATTCAAATTCTTATAAATTCTCCGAGCATTAACTCACTTTCTCTTCTCATATTTTGGTCTTCAACCACCTCTCAGCGATATTTATTTTATTCTTTTCCATTTAGAAACCATTTTCCTTGATGAAGAAAGTAGAAACAAACAGAATTGAAGAATACGTTGGCTGTTTCTTTGATATCTGTCAACATCACAAAATCTTTGGATAGCAGACGCATAGCTTCCCTTTCCACATTCTTTCTAGACATTTTTGATAATCTTGAACATTTTTAAAACTTAATCTTAAATTGATCCACAACCATTCTGACTCAAACCTTATAGTTTTGTGCCTATCTTCTGTACTTTTTCTTGGTCATGAGCTCTTTTTGGCTTATTTAGTATATTAAAAAATCTGAGCTCATGAGGGAGTTAATATTATAGCTATTTTGGGTACTTTGACTTTCAATCTCATTTCCTTCTTACTTAAATTAGTCTCACTTGCAGAATTATATAATTTTTTAAATATCCCATTCCCTTCCAAATCACATTCTTTTAAAGAGTCTGTCCGTAGGCTACGCCTAGTTTTGGAGATTTGTCTTCACAGGAGACAGAATGGTACAAGGGAAGAACATGGACTCGACAGTCTACAAACTCTGGGGCCAAATTTTAGTCTGGCTGGTGCAGAAGAGATGATCCATAAATAATTGTTGAGTAAGTGAATGAGTGAATGAATTGTGATCTCAAATAAGTCATTTAATCTCACTGAACCTCAGTTTTTTCATCTTTAAAATGGTGAAACACATATCTATCCTAGAGGACCACCGTCAGAAGTAAGTGGGCTAATGATGACATCACTACTCCTAATGATGACATCCTTTTTGTCAGCCTTGCACCAGTTCTGGATTCACCCCGGGATTAGGGCTGGCTGTCCTGACAATTGACTTTCTTAAAATTTTTAAGCTTTTATTTTTATTAAATTTATATGTGCACAGATTTTAAAGAGTCATCCAGATCTACAAGTTTTGTTAACAATAAGCTGTCATCAGCCTTTTCCCCCACCACCCCCAACTTTCTTCAACTTTCTTCTTTCCCTTTCTTCAGAGGTAGCCACTTTCAACATTTTTAGCTGATTCTGTTGGTATTTACCTCCATATTTCTAAATTACATGCTTAGGTTGCTGCTTCTTGATCTATCCAGTTCTAGACGTTATCTATTGACTTCCCACGTGGAAGATTAGTACCCAGCATTTTTTCCTTCCTTGTCTCTACCATACACAAATGCCCACTTCTCACACACCACCCTCCCAAAATAGTTATTTAAAATGTTTGATTAGGGGGCCAGCCCGGTGGCGCAGCGGTTAAGTGTGCACATTCTGCTTCAGTGGCCTGGGGTTCACAGGTTCGAATCCGGGTGTGGATATGGCACCGCTTGGCAAGCCATGCTGTGGCAGGTGTCCCATGTATAAAGTAGAGGAAGACGGGCAAGTATGTTAGCTCAGGGCCAGTCTTCCTCAGCAAAAAGAGGAGGATTGGCAGCAGATGTTAGCTCAGGGCTAATCTTTCTCAAAAAGTAAAATGTTTGATTAGATCCAAGTTCAGCATGGACATTATTTTGACTCTGTGTACCATTCAAGGCTGACCTATGAAATAAACAGTGATTACTTTTCCTTTCATGCACATTTTTAATTATTTCTGGCAATTAAAATTATCTTGTCTGTTTCCTTAGTTTTCTATGTTCTTGACACAGATTAATTTCATATTTAACATGTCCAAAATGAAAACTTTTGACCTCCTCCCCTCCCAATCTGATTCTTCTCCCAATCTTGCTATCTCCACTAATGGCCCTTCTCCACTTGCTAAAGTCACCTTATTCTTCCCTTTCCTCTACCCCTCGCATTTAATCTTTAAGCAAGATAGTCCAAAATATATCTTAAATTTATCCTCCCAACTCCACTGCCGCCAACTGGTCCAAGCCCTTTGCTGCTTCACTTAGATTTTGTCGTCAAGTTCTATAACTAGTATTTCCTCTTCTGCCGTCCTCCTTCTCCAATTCAGTCATCATACAGCAGACAGTCCTTCAAAATAATGCAAACTAGACCATGTTGCTTCACTGTGTGAACTCCTCAATGGCTTCCTGTTGTATTTCATGTAAAAACCATGTAAGGTTCTCTCTGCTCCAGTCCCCCTGGCCTTTTGTCAGTTCCCGGAACACACTAATCACATTCTAGATGCTGGGCTTTAGCTGTTCCTTCTGCTTGGAGAGTTCTCCCCAAATTCTCTTCATTGCTGCTCCTTATCTTGCAGCCACTCCTCAAAGAGCCCTTCTTTGCCTGCTCTACATAAAGTGGGTTCCACCTAGAACTCTCTGTCTCGTCACTCCACTTATTTCCTTCATAGCACCTTTCGCAATTGTAATTATTTTGTTTATTTTGCTCCTCACAACGTAAACTCCATGAGAACAGAGGCCTTGTCTCTTTTGATCTTCATTATATTCCCAGCACCCGATATAATGCACAATATTTTAAAAAGGCTCAATTGATACCTAAAGGCTAGATGTTGGAATGGAAGGAATGATTAAATGCTGAAAGTTCTTATTTTAGAAGGACAAATAATAAACTGCTGTGGTACCCACATAGATGTGATGACTGTGGTGGTAGAATTAATCAGATGCAGAACTGGGGTGAAGAGAAAGGTAGACCAATGGATCGATGAACAGGATGAGAGGATTTATCCTATTTAATACTTTCGATAGTAATTTGTGTGAAGAATAGAAAACATGTTTTTCAGGTCTACATGTGGCATAGGACCAGGTGGAGTAGCTGGAGTTCTGGGGTTAATCTCAGGTAGCTAGAGTGACACCAGTGTTGGAGCTGGAAAGATGTTGTTTGAACTGCTAAGGGCAGACACAGCACCTACGATGGTTTAGGGAATCACCCAACTGCGAACAGGAAGGGGAAATGCTGACTTACCAACGGTTTGTGAAGTGTAGTCATCATTGTTAGGAAGTACTCATACAAATTAATTCATTTACTACTCTGTCCACTGCCTACTGTGACTAAGGCCAGTTCCTGCATATAAGAAATTCACAGTCTTTCTTTTTTTTTTAGGAACATTAGCCCTGAGCTAACATCCCCTAGCCCAGGGCTGAGCCACTCTTACCGGGGTTTGCAAGAGCATCCAGCATGACCTTTTGACATACATAGGAAGGACATGCATGCAATGAGAGGTTGGTGCCTCTAAGGTGCCTTCTGACTCCAGATGCAGTGATGCTAAGCCAGGGGGAAGTCCACAGAGGCCCAACCAGTAGAAGCTTATATTTAAAGACAGTTAGAAAGAGCATAAGTTAGGCCACTTTCCTGTTTGTACTAAGATTTACTTTCGTGCACTTATTCTCTGTGGAAACAGTGGAGTTGGCACAGGCAACGTTCCTCACAAAGCTTTCCTATTATCATTGATCAGGTTACCTGGCTGGTGATCAAAAAGGAGTAAACAGATACAAATTCCCAAATAAACAGACACTCAGTTCTGTTTTTATATACACTGAATGCTATTTTTCTCTGCTACAGTCTGTGATAGCAGAGGAGGTATTAGATGATTAGATAATACAAACAATGAAATTGGGAACTTCTTTCCTAACGAAAGGAAATTATGAATATGTGCTTTTCTGGCAGCTTTTAGTACTTCCCACTATCAACCTCCCTTCCCCTCCACCCAACACACACACACACACACACACCCACCCATATGACTTCTCTTGTAGGAGTCGACGGAATACGGCTGAAGTGCATTAACTGATATCTTCATCCCAGCGCTCACACTAAACTTGCCCTGATAAAAATGTTTTTATTAATAACCTAAAAATTTAATGAGAGCCCTATCTTTAAAAAAAATATCCACCGCTCTTTTTACACTAAATTTATAATGAGCCTTTGGGAAATTTCTGAAGTTCTTACACATGTATTAATTCCCATTAATTAACTTAAAGGCTAAAATGCAAATAAAAGTAGTTTCGGTCTTTAGAAAGGGCAGGGCTCAGCGTAGGAGAAGAAGCCCTGACTCAGGATATTTTCCATGCTTGAGTGAGCTGCTATCTTCCTCTTGATTCCAGCTCCTTGCTAAGAGCAAAGCTGAGCTACAGCAAGACTTAACAGAAGTTTCCCCAGAAGCTGGGGCTCTCTCTCCCTAGTAGCATGTCAGGAGCTGCCTGAGGTGATGGAAAGACCATATCCAGGCTAAGTTCAAACCCCAGCTATATCTTATTTACTTCAACATGAAAGCAAAAACGTATGCCACAAAAGTAACATAAACTAGCAGCTATTGGTGGTGGCGAAGGAATGTTCCTGATTTTATACCCTGCTAACTTTATCTAAGGGATCCCCCCACCTCCATTTAGGAACTGGCAAAAAGGACATTATCTTCATTTCCAACAAAAGAAAATGCACACAGAAAGTCAAAGGATTTCTCCCAAAATATTAAGTGCTGAGATGTGTGGAATATTATTTCAGGAAAAAAAAGAACTCAGCCACCTATCATATCCATGATGCAAAGATAATATAAATTTTTCCCTAGGCTCTGGGATAATTTGAAATGGAGCTGCAGCAGTGTTCTTGTTTAGCAGGACACCCCTCCCCAAAGGCACAGCCACATGAGCATTACTGAAACTATGTGAGGACAAATGGCCAACTCAGAATTTGAACCTAGCATTTGAAAGCTGACGCTTGGGCCGCTAAACCCTTCCTCCAGCATAATAGCCCCATAGAAGGAGGATGCTGGCAGGCATTCTGCATCAGCTGGCCTCTGAACACTGCCGCTCTCTGATTGTCCTACAGGAAGCTCTGCCACACGAGGGGAAATAATTATGCACCCAAGGAAGGCAGAGAATGTACTCGGTACGCTTACAGCACGGGAAGGGATTACAAGGAACAGTGCTGTGTTAGAACAAGTCCCTGGCAATCCTCTCTGTCATGATGGGAGGGCCCCCACACAGCCCTGCGGGTTGCAGCCAAGAGGCAGAGGGCTTTCTCTGCTTTACTTTGGGGCCCAGAGAAAAAGCAGGCAGGGGAGATCGTGAAGAGGAAGAAGAAAAACTGAAGATTGGTTTTTTTAAATGGAAAGTAGCTACGAGTTAAAAGATTGCTTTGGGAACACTAGGGAAAAGGGAAACATACACAAGCTTAATTAATAGAATTCAGATGAAAGAGGGGTGAAGCAATTAAATATTCATTATAGATCCCATAAAACTATGGTAGAAAACAAACTAAATCGAAAGATGCATTGGAGAAACAAAAACTTTAAAAATTAAGAATTTGGAGGAAAAGCAAGCAAATTGTTCAAATTGAAATGTCAGTGTATGTAGGTGACAAGTATTCCGGGGGCATTCCATGTATTTGAATGAATTGCAAGTAGAAGGGCAGAAATTTGTGAAGGTATCCAGTGTGGGTTATAGCAGATGTTGCAGACGAAAACTAGACAAGAGGCTATTTCTGTGTTCAATTCAATTCAATTTCCTCCTTGATGAAATCAACACGGAAAATTCTAGAATAGAAAAGAAAATAAAACAGAGCGGAGGAATCAAAATAATGATGATAATAACCATTATAAAATATGTAACGTTTTGTAAAAGTTTCTCAGGTGCCTGAAAGTATGCCTGGCGTTTTAAATTTATTATCTTATTTATTCCTGATAACAACGGTAGGTTCCACGGTCATCTCCTCTTACAGGTGAGGGTAAGAAGATTTAGAGAGATAAACTTGTTCAAGATCATAAAATTATTAAGTGGCAGAGACAATATTTGAAATCCTGTATCTGTCTGACTTTAGCATCTGAGCTAATGAAACTTATATAAAATTTCAGTAATTGTGTGCCGACTGTCTTAAGCTTCTCCTGAAAAGCTCTCTAGCACATGCACATTTAAAATCATAGTTTCTTTTTTTCTTTCCAAAAGCGATCCTCCAAAAATAATAGGTAAACTTAAAACCATAACTTATCGCGCTTATGGGCGAAGTGGGGGTGGGGGCACCTAAAAGATGGGCCGGGAAACTGAGTTATGAATTTATATTTTAAAAGATTGAGAAAGTTTTTCTTTGATTTGCATTTTTATCTGAGCTAATTGATGCTTGTTGTAATTGAAAACTCAGCGTATTTCAAAGAGCCAGCCTTTTTAAGTCCAGGCAAATTCTCTCATGTTTCTTCCCAGATCGCTCAACCACATCTCTCCAGCTCTCTTAAGACATTAATATGCAATCTCCACCGAGCGAAGGGTCAGGTCATAGAGTGAGTCACAGCACCTAGGAACACGAGTGCTTATCGGATGAAAAAGATTGATCACCCTCCTCCCACCTTCCCCACAGCTGCACTTTGGGACTTGCTGTTTCAACAAATCAAAGAAAAGCATTTGCGAATCATGTGGTGTTCTCTGTGTGCATTCGATTCGGAGAAGAAATGCTCTCCCCTCCCATGATAATCATCAATAATCTCAAACCACAAAAAGCAGAATCCAGAGCAGATGGACACCCACAAGGAAAAGAAGAAAGCTCCAGCCCCAGAGGTTTAGACCATTCTGGCAAAAAGGCTTTGTGGAAAGCTAGAGTTACCACTTCAGTGTGGCCCCAGATACACTCCAGCCATCCCTCTCCATCCCTCTTCTTTTGGGGTGAGGGGAAGGGGAGGAGAGTAGGGAAGAGCATAGAGTTACCCCATCCTGCCCAGGAAAGACCTGAAGGTCTTAATATTGTCATCCAACCATGGGGTGCTCACAAGATTAAAAACGAGGCAGGAGTATGAAACCCAGTTTGTAGATTCAAAAATTTGAATAGCATTTTAACCATCACATGTTATGACCTCTGTGCTAAGTATTTTAAACATACTCCTCTCCCAACCTCTCCAACAGGGGTCCTAAACTTCCATCAGTCCTCCGTGGACCCAGCACCTCCATCCCAACTTTATCCACTTCTGCAAAGAATTCTACTTATTGAGCAAAATTCTCCGGGTTAAAGTGTATTAACTATTCCAGGAGTTAGCACTTCCATAGACTGAAAGAATTAAGCTCATTATTGGGTGACGACAGCATGTTCATCAGCTTCAAAGGACCAAGAAAATCGAGTCTTTTAATCTGTACATCTAGCCCCAGAAGCACTGCTTGTGATTTTCCCAGGAATCCATTCCCTCTTCCTTCCCTGGGGAGCCTCCTGCCCACTGGAAAGTCATACCCCCAACAACTGCCACTCCCACCCACCAGGTCCTTAAGAAGAGGGGTTTTTTTGTTTCTCTTTGTTTTGTTTTTTGAGGAAGATTAGCCCTGAGCCAACTGCTGCCAATCCTCCTCTTTTTGCTGAGGAAGACTGGCCCTGAGCTAACATCCACACCCATCTTCCTCTACTTTATATATGGGACGCCTTCCACAGCATGGCTTGCCAAGCGATGCCATGTCTGCACCCAGGATTGGAACGTGCAAACTTAACCACTGCGCCACCACCAGCCCCAACAAGAAGTACTTTTCCATAAACAGACACAGAGAAAGGAACTATATAACTTAACCATCAGATGATCCCCAGAAGATTCTGCTTTTGCCTGGGTACATTTTCTCCAGGAGCCAAAAAGAAATGAGTACATTAACCTGGTTTATCAAATTAAGCAAGAAATTATTTTCAAGCCTTCTTCCTTCTTGTTCAGCCAATGTTTTCCCTTATGTATTTGCTTATCAGTGTCTTCACAAGCACATATAAAACAACAACAAGAATCTGACCAAGTGAAATAGCTTTAATAGGGGAATTTTTTTCCCTGAGCTTTCAGAAATTCTAAGTTTAACCTCTTTGATGTTCCACCCACCATGTTGAATGGTTCATCACAACCCCGTTTTTTCTATATTATATATAGTTTTAATACCCTGAGAAATAAAAGTGCTGAACTCTATCTGATATTTTACTGAACTCCTGAACTATCCTGAGTTAAGTATGACAGATGCCCTAATGCTTGAGCTAGAGAAGTTGTTCTTTTAGTTCACACATGGAACATTTCCATTAAAAACCAGAGACCTCAGTTCTAACCTTGGCAGTGCCTCTCCACGTGATTAATTATTTTTATGTGCAGTGTGGTCCATTAGAGAAGTGTCAGTGTGCCTTAGGAGCAGATGCTTCTACATGGGTTATTTTGCCAACTTCGTTCTACCCTCCGTCTTCATCCAGCAAAATAAAGAATAACATTTCCTGAACTTTTATTTCAGACTTTTTTTCTTTTCTTTTTTTTTGTGAGGAAGATTCACCCTGAGCTAACATCTGTGCAAATCTTCCCCTACTTAGTAGGTGGGATGCCTCCACAGCATGGCCAATGAGCGGAGTAGGTCCAGCACTGGGGATCCGGGATCTGAACCCATAAACCCCAGGGCCCTAAAGCAGAGTGCGCAGAATTCTAACCACTGGGCAACAGGGTAGGCCCCTACTTCAGATATTTTTTAAAGTTATTATGAGTTTTACATTTTTAATTGTGATTCTGTTCAATACTATTCTCTTGAAGGATTCTATGTTAGTGTCACTGAACTTGTTTAAAAATAGAAAGTTAAAATAGAAAAATGCAATCGGTAAAATCTGGGACAATCATTTAGAAATAATTTAGAAAGGAAATAATCCACATATAGTCTTTTTGTCATTTGAGGATCATTATGACTTTTCTATTTATACAGAGAGCATGACCTACTCTATACTGTATATACCCACAGCTCATTACATTATATTCTTTGGAATTTTTGCCTATTGCGTTCCGATGTTTTTATTGCCACTTCAGAAATATATTGTTGAGTTGAATCCCAGGGGAAGAGGACAATTTGTGATCTATTACTATGCGAAAGTAAAATGTTTTCTGTACGTTTAGTAGGATATTTATAAAGAAGTGAGAATTTCAAGTAGGGTAATATTAATAGTTTTATAATAGAGTTAATGAACAAACTCCCTGTATTTTCTAATCAAGTTCTCATTTTGAAAGCAAAAACTGCATCTCTACCCAGCAGACAAATACACAAAAATATCCTCGCCTTTTTTTGACTTTTCTCTTGCTCCTTGAAGTGCATTATGGTGGTGACCCTCGCTCAATAATTTGATTTTCCAGCCACAACTGGAAAAGTATAAAATATACAGACATTTGTACCATCCTCTCTTTATTTTGGTCAATATCTCTAATTTCTTTTAAAGGTACTTAAAATGCTTGGGGTTTTTTTAATTAAATTTTTTGAGGTTGTTAGATTAATTGTGGCTCCCGCTCGCTCATGATTTTCTTACTGAAGAAAGAGGAAAAGGAGAAAGAAAGAAGAGGAAGAGGAGCATCACATTATTATTATTTATTAAGAAGTGATTACGTGCTAGGAACTGTGCTAGGCACTTTATATAAATTATTGCTAATGCTCCCCTCAACTCTGTCACTTGTTTCATTGTGCATTTAAGGAAATAGTGACTCAGGAAAGGTAACCAACAGACATATCAGAAGCCACACAGCTGCTAAATGGCAGAGCTGAAATGACCTCTCCCCACTTTCTGGTTCAACCCCACAGGGCCCCACTGGAGGATATTAGTGGCTCTCACCACACCAGCTGTCATATGGTCACTCAGAACTCCACAGTAGCTTTTCAATCCCACACTTAAAAAGGGCATCAGTCATCCACTCTCTGAGAAGCTAATATTAAGGCGTAAATTACTCTGGTTTAAGGCTTTGATGGGGATCAAAATTCAAATATCTTGAGGCTAGAGCTAAGAGTGGGGACTTTTCCTGAAGGCCTCTTATGCACAGCTGCAGGACATACATTCTCATTTAGCTCTCCCAACCCTCTAACCCGGATGCTGCGAGCCTCCCCCAACCATAAGACTCTCGCAGTGAGAATGAGCATTCTCAGAGAGCTTTTGGTGAAAGGAGGGTGGACAAGGTCAAGAACGACAAAAATGAGTATTTGCACAATTCTTGCTGATAATTTGCATGGATCATTTAGAGAAAAGAATAAAAGGTTTAAAAATAAATAGCCATAGGCCTAACACTACTCAAGTTAATGGGACCTTTAAGCTCTTCATACATTGTATTTCCTCCCAAATTCTGTGTCCATGGCATATGTATAAACATATATTTATTGAATATGGAAAGAAATGTAATAAAAATGTAAATGCCTTATCCCTAACCCAGCAACTCCCCCTTCCCCAGGAATGAACATTTTTATTTTGTTTCCATTCAGTTCAAACAATTTCAGTGTGTTCCACCAGGTCAGGCCCTGAGTTAAAAGTTTTATAAAATATGCAAAGATATGTAAGACACATTGGAAATGCAGTAAGAACGCGAGTAATACTCAGCTTTGGTTGACCAAAAAGATGATGAGAATAAAGAAGACAGTAAAACTTAAACCGAGATTAAAACATGTCCAAAACAAGGGAAGTCTAGCTTCTAATTGTCTGACTGCAATGTTTATAAATTTCTTTTCAACATTACTCAGAAATTCTCATGACCTGATCCATTTGATTCATACCATATCTATAAAAAACCTGACTGCAGTTCTAAAACATAAGATGAATTATTGTCCGAAATTTAGAACAAATGAGAAACATCAAAGAAGATAATTCAAGCACCTAATACAATTAAATTCATTTATAATGTACTTTATACCTTAACGTGATGATCAAAACACAGCCACGTTAATTACAGTTGCCCACATACACAAAGGAGAAAACTAACATTAAGAAAACAGCAACTTGTCCAGGGTCATAAGCAGGAGACAGAGAAAGGAAGACTCCTAACTTACACTGTCTGTCTCAAAATCTCATGTACATAGTGCTAAGCCTTTGTGAAGTGTTACTGTGCTATTTTAAGGGCATCGAGGGTAAAAGAAACTAATTTGGATAATATAATTGAAATTGCTCACTCACCCTATCATCCTACTATAATAGTATAATATCCTGAAAATATCCTGAAAAATATCTTGAAAATTATAATCAAGTTGAATTGATTAGAAACTATAAAGCACTTCTATTTCATATTTTAGCCTTTTACTTCAAAAGACCCAAAACTTTAACTGTTTATCACTGATGAGTATAACCTTTACAAAAAGAAAGTATCTCTAGATCCATTTGATTCTGACAGTTTGGGGACGTTTTTGGAGGATTTTAAGCAGGCATATTTCATGATTCTTGAAAGTGAAAGACTGCGTGATGTTAAGGATAAGAAGAGCAGTTCAAAATGACTGGAGTTCAGGGTGTGCATCCAGGATGACTGCTGATGAGGCTGATTGTACTGTGAAAGGCCTTCTTTGCAGTCCTAAGGAGTTCCAACTTTATCCTGGAGGCCAAAGCTAGCTCCTTCTTCCCCTCCAAAAAAGAAGATTTTAAATAGGAGAGTGGCATGCTCGGGTTTAACTTTTGAAAGGAAGACTCTGGTGAGCTAGCGGAGGGATTGGCGGGGACTGTCCCTGGCAGGAGAGATCACTCGGAAGGTGGAGGGAAGAATCCGTGCTAAAAGTGGTTCAAATGGGGGCCATTGACTGCAGGGTGAAAGGAAAGAACAGTTTGGGAAGATATCTAGGAGAAGAATTTTAAAAAATGGATTGAAGCTGAGAGCTGAGAGAGCAGAAGGAGTAGAGAATAATTTTTGTTACAGACAGGAGGAGGACCAGGTTTGAGAGGGATGACAACAATTTCAGTACGTGGTGTGTGAGTTGCTTACAGAATGTACAGGTGTGCAGGTGGGTATCTCAGAAGCCATTGGAAGAATCTAGAGCTCACAAAAATGTGTGTTGAATAACTGGTCTAGATCACCTTGCTCAGAAAAAAATCCCAGATGTTCATAAGCCTTTGAAAAAAGGGAGCAGATTCTTTTCCTCTTTCATCACCCTGTGTTCACATCACATTCTCTTCCAAATAGTTAGTTTCTCACTCCATCTATCAGAGGATAATTGGTGTAATTAGAAACTCTTCATGAACACCATACACTAGCAGTAGCCTGAAGGCTATAAACATCTTTGTAATTCAAATACCCTGTCTATGAGAGGAATGACTACATTTTAATACTTTATGTGTAAATAACTCTATTTAATTAAAAGGTATGTTTCTGAGTCCTCATTATGTGCCAGGTACTATGCTAGGTGCTAGAAATATAATAGTAAGCAAAAATGAATACAAATCCAGCTCAAAGAACTTTCCAGTCAGTGGGAGGAGACAGACCTCACTCAAATAATCACACAGATGAGATCAAGTGCTCTAAGAAGACAAATACAGTTCACAGTTCTATGAATCCATAGAAGAAAAGAAGTTGTTCTAGAGAAAGCTTTCCCAAGAAAGAGATATTTGAACTCAAATCTGGAGTCTGAGTAGGGCATGGTTGAAGAACAGCACAGGAAAAGGCCCTGTGGGGAGAGGGAACGTGATGTACCTGAGGAGCTGAAATAAGGCCTGTGGCCGTGCACAGGAGGCAGGGCAGGGGAATGCTGCAAGATGATGCTAGTGATGTGAGCAGAGGTTGTAGGTCTTGTAAAAAGTTTAATCTTTAAACCAAGAACAATGGGAAGCCACTGGGTTTTGAACCGCTATGACATCATCTAATTTTCATTTCAGGAGACCCATTTTATGTACAATGTAAAGGACAGATTGGCTACCTTCTTGCCATGGGAGCCATGTTACTCAATGCTGCTCTTTGCCCAAATTGATCTCTTCCTTCATCTTTGCAGAAAGCTTATAACCAGGGTTGGGTCAAGCTAGGGCAGACCTGGAAATGGCTCTTGTATATCCATGTAAGATGTAGACTGCCATTTCCCTGGTATTAGGGAAAGCTTTGTGAGAGCTGTTCAAGTGACAATGACGGAAGTGCTCACCACTTACAAACCCACACCTGGTGGAGAGTGTGCAATGAGAAAAGCTAGGTCAGTTGGGTTCTAGTTCCCTGACTGCCGCTTTCTGGCTATAAAACCATGGGAAAAGCATTTAAGATCTTCCCACTACAGATGCCACATTGCTAGAATGAAGGCAGAACAACAGACAGGCTCCCTTCTGCCCTTCCAATTCTATTTAACAAACAATGAAGAAAGGGTAGTTCTTACGTCAAAGGCACTATAGGTTTCCACAGGCAAAGAAAAGTACGTTGATATGATGAAATCCACATGTCTCTGGACTCTGCACACCGATATATATCCTAAAATTTAATCCATTTGCCTTTTTTTTTGATCTACCATTTAAAACTTCACTCTTCATATGTAGAACTAAATACACACCTATATTTACTTCTATTTATCAACTAGCAGAAACACTTTGAAATTTGTCATTGGGCTCTTTCGTGTAAACTAGGTTTACAAATGATTAACAGAATTGTTGGTACTTTTTTCCCCCACGATCTCAAATCCATAAGGAATACGTAGCTAATTTAAGCTTCATTGTATTAAGTTGTAGAATACACCATAAAATACTGATACTACAACTTGCATCAAACAAGTAAACATTTGTTATGGGGACAGTAAAATTTACTTTTCACAAAAGGAGCCTACAGTAATAATGCATTCAATTCTATTTCCCAGAATGCTTCTTAAGTATGTTAATAAAGTCTTTATTGTGTCTGCTTATAAAAGTCGCCACCATTTCCCATTAGAAAGTCTCTGTTTATTCATCAAACATTTACTGACAGTGACTGCTGGGAGCAGCCTCAGATTTCCACTCCATTACACGTTTGTGGCATAAAGCACATTAATTATAGATATATTACAATATTCAACTCATTGAGGAAAAATTAGATGATCAAGGCTCATTTTCCTTGACAATAAGCAAGTTAATGAAAATACTAATTACCTGATGATGAAGTGGAGCCTTCAGGATTGAATGCTTAGCATCTGTAAAAGAGTTCTGTGAATCTAGCACAGAATATTAAAGCCAGAAGCATTTGAAGTCTATGAGGTGGTCCTTGCAATTGTCCAGTGCCCTTTAATCAGAGGATAAAGGATATTCAGAGATGAAGCAGAGTTTTTCAAAACATTTGACGGAGGTCATTGAAAATTTATACTCTTTACCTACAAATTTTTAATTAATATTATCTGAAACACAAATAACTTCATTTCAAATAATTATGCAAAGAATAGTTTCATTGTCAGCAAGGACATTGCCATCTCCCAGTTATCCATCTTATAATAATATCAGAACTATTTTCAGCCATTTTGAAATTGCAAGGGAGAAAATTTCCATTTCTTCTCTCAACTTCTAGACATTTAGACTGAATAGTGATAAACTCCCAGCACAGGAAAGCGAGTCCACAACAGGTAAGGGATTTGGGGATCCTTAAAAAGAGGTGCTTTCCTAATAAGCATGTGAGAAGATGCTCAACAACATTTATCATCAGGGAAATGCAGATTAAAACAACGAGATGCCACTACACACCTTTTAGGATGGCTAAAGTCCAAAAAATTGACAACACCAATTGCTGGTGAGAATACCATGCAACAGGAACTCTCATTCTTTGCTGGTGGGAATGCAAACTGGTATAGCTACTTTAGAAAATTGCCTGGCAGTTTCTTACAAAGCTAAGCATAGGCTTAACATATGATCCAGCAATCACACTTCTAAGTATTTACTAAACTGATTTGAAAACTTATGTCCACACAAAAACCGGCACACAAATGTTTATATCAGCTTTTGTCATAATCACCCCAAACTGGAAGCAAGCAGGAGGTCTTTCAATAGATTAATAGGTAAACAAATTGCGGTACATACACACAATGGAACATGGTTCAGAAGTAGGAAAATTAATGAGCTATCAAGCCACATAAAGACGTGGATGAATGTTAAATGCATGTTATGAAGTGAAATAAGCAGTCTTTCAGGCTACATTCCGTATGATTCCAATTATATGACATTCCGGAGAGGGCAAAACTATAGAGATGGTAAAGAGATTAACGTTGCAAGGGGTTGAGGGGAAAGGATGAGGATTGAATTGGCGAAGTTATTCAGGTATTAGAGCAATGAAACTATTCTGTATGATATTATAATGATGAATTCGTGACACTATGCATTTGTCAAAACCCATAGAACTTTATGGTACCAAGAACGGACCTTAATTATGCAACTTTTAAAAAAATCATTTAGGAGGTTGGAAGATTCCCGGATGAGATACTAAGGTGACAAAGGAATCTTAAGTGTATTACCAATGTCTGAAATAACTTCACTCAAGGGGGTGGGGGAAAAAAGCTGCTAAACTAATTTTCAAAATGAGTAATGTCTGTAAGACTAAATGCAAAAAATACTATATGTAAGCACTGTACTCCAGTTGATAAAGTTGTTTCCCAGAAGGGTATAGGTTAACAATTCTGAAACCACTGTGCATGTATACTGAAATTGAACAATTAGGTAAATGATGGATAGTAAGAGCCAAATTCTTACTGTCTGAATGGAAGCTTACAGATAACCAAGAAGAGGAGACTAGAATGATCCATGTGATAATGGATTAGAATGAGATACATCAATATAAGCAAATGCTTAGCTTACATAGAGATACAGACAGTTCCATACATATATATGTTAGAATACACATACACACACACGTATATATAGGTTAGTATACTATGTATATATAACTTGTTCTGTCAACTGAGAATGTCTAGAATCAACTACACCCCAGTAGCAATGAGCATACCTCGAACCCAGATCTTAGTTTCTAATACCATTTTCCAATAAAGGGAACCAGGAATAAGACAGGAAATATGCAAGATGAGCCTGTAGTGAGAGAAAGTAAGGGAATGTTAAAAAAATAAATAAATCTATCTATCTATCTATATATCTGTAAAAGCACATTTATGAGGAGGAGAGGATTATGCCAAAGGGAAACGGGAGTCAATGGAAAGAGCTCCCAATGACCAAGAGTGAAAAATTTTGAGCAAAAAAATAAAGTAGTATTAGATTACAACTCAGAGTATAAAATAAATAGTTATAAGTCCATACTGAATAAATAAATAAATGGGGGAGAAAAGACAAATCTCTTATGCAGAAAAATTCCAAATAATTTATGTAGATACTCTATCTTCGAGGAGGTGGAGTGTAACTTCCTATTTTTTAAACGGAGGCTGCACATAAAAACTTCCTTCCAAAGAATACAGCCCGGAAATGGGGAAAAAGAGTCACCTATATTTATAGTTGAGAAACCTGATAAACATTCCCTCAGCCAAGTGATCAAGGTTAACATCAACAGTAATATATTGATTATATGTACCCTTGATATATGATGACAATGACATTTCACCCTTACGGTCTTCCTCCCAAAAACACATTACTCCAGTCAATCAAGAAAAATCCCAATTGAGGGACATTCTACAAAACACCTGACCAGTACTCCTCAAAACTGTCAAGGTCATCAAAAACAAGGAAAATCTGAGAAATAGCCACAGCCAAGAGGATCCTGAGGAGACATGATAACTAAATGTAATATGGTATCCTAGATGGGATCCTAGAATAGAAAAGGGGCACTAGGTAAAAACTAAGGAAATCGGAATAAAATATGAAGTATAGTAAGTAACAAGGTATCAGTATTGGCTCATTGTGACAAATGTACCATACTAATGTGGGGTGTTGATAATGGGGAGATCACTATGGGGCATAAGGGAACTCTCTAGTATCTTTACAACTTTTCTGTAATCTACAAGCATCCTAAAACAAAAAGTTTATTTAAAAATATAGGCCCTTTCCACACATGCCTGAATTATTTCTTCCACATCTCACATTGGCAGCCTAAATCAGAATAAGCAAACTGCTGAGTATATCTTCTGATTTCGTTCCAGCATCAATTTGTATTTTCCATGCTCTTTTGAATTCAACTAATAGCTCTGCACAGCCTCTCCCTTTTCCTGTGCATTATCCATTGAATGAGTTCCAAATCACTCTGCTGTGGAGTGGCCAAAGATCCCATTTGATGGATGGTCATTTCACACACCTGTTTTGGAGTCTTTGATTGATGTGCTGGCATACATCTAATGTAACTTCTCCTAATAGGGAAGTGAGGAAAATACACATTTGTGCAAGCTGCAGTCCAGTTTGCTGCTCATCCAAAAGGCTTAATTTAGAAACAGTTACTTAATAATTCAACATGGACAATTCCTTGATTCCCATTGACTTTCAATTCAATCAGCAAAGCTGCCTCTTGGATTTTCTATTATTATGAAGACTGATGTATTTTATAAGAGCAAACAGCTGCTCTGGCAGATTAATGTTCCTTCTTGTCACCCTGCAGTGAAAGCTTACTTGGAATTCCTCTCTTGTGAAAAGAAGTTTGGATCCAAAGAATTTAACCAGCTGACCACCAATAACTTTAGTGCACTCCTTTGCCCATGGGTCCGCCCAAAGGTCTTATAACCCTTGCCTACCAAGGTTCAGCAACGTCTTCAGATAGAGGGCCTCTCCTGAATTAATGTAGTGCAATGCCCAAGCACCTGGAGTTGAGAGAACTAGGCTGGCATTTCGGACTTCTTATTTACTCTGGACAGGTTATTTAACTTCTAAATGCTTTATTCTTCTCCCATTAAATGGCAACAATAATACTCGCCTGGCCTGTCTCATAGAGATATGGGAGGATTATGCATTCATTCAACAAATATTTCTTGAGGACCTACTGTGTTACAGGCAATGTGTAAGGACTGGGGATATGAAAGTCAAGGAGAAAAACAAAAATTGCTGTTGTCGTAGAACTTGCATCCTAGTAGAAAGAGACAGAGAACAGTAAAATAAAATATATAGTACTTTGATGGTTATTAGTGTAATTAAAAAAACAAACAAGGGGCAGGCTCTGTGGTTAAGTTCTCATGCTCCGCTTCCACAACCCAGAGTTTGCCGGTTTGGATCCTGGGTGAGGACCTACACGCTGCTCATCAAGCCATGGTGTGGCAGCATCCCACATAGAGGAACTAGAATGACCTACGACTAGGATATACAAGTATGTACTAGGGCTTTGGGGAGAAAAATTTTAAAAAGAGGAAGATTGACAACAGATGTTAGCTCAGGGCCAATCCCTTCACCAAAAAGAAAGAAAGAAAGAAAGAAGTTACATTTTAAATAAATAAATAAATAAACAGGAAGGAGGACAAGGAGATCTGGACAGGGGGAGAGGTCATTTTAAATATGGGGATCAAAGTAGGCCTCGCTGAGCAGTGACGTTTGAGTGAAGTCAGGAGATATCAGATACTGAAGAAAAAGCATTTCAGGAAAAGGAAACAGCACATGCAAATGCCCTGAGGCAAAAACAAGCTGGAATGTTCAAAGCACAAGGAGAAGGCCAGTGTGGCTGGAACAAAGGGAGCCATGTGGAGAGCAGTAAGAGATGAGGCCAGTCAGGTAATGGAGAGGATGGTGAGGTCATGTAGAGCCTTGCATGCCATTGTCAGGACTTTAGTTTTTACTTTCAGAGGGAGAAGCATTGAGAGGGGGAGCCATTTTAAACAGAGAAGTTACATGATCTGTTTTATATGTTAATAAGATCACTATAGGTGGAGAATAGATGAGGGGCAAAGGCAGGAGGTAGGGGACCAATGAGATAGCTATTGAAATAACCTAAGGAAGAAATCACAGTCGCTTGGGCCACATCCTGGTAGAGAAGTTATTAAAAAGTGACTGAACACAACCAGGAGGACCTGCAACTAGAATATACAAGTAGGTACTGGAAGGCTCTGGCGCGAAGAAGAAGAAGGGGGAAAAAAAAGAAGATTGGCAACTGATGTTAGCTTAGGTGCCAATCTTTAAAAGAAAAAAGAAAAGAAAGTGACTGAATTCTAGATATATTTTGAAGGTATAGCCAATAGAATTGTCTGAGAGATTGGATGTGAGATATGAGAGAAAGAGAAGCATCTGTTTCTAAGTTTTTTGTCTTGAACTATTGGAAAGATTAAGTTGCCATTTACCGACACAGGAACTACAGTGTGAGAAATAATTTGTGGGGAGAGAGAAGAGCAGAAGCTCAATTTTGGAAATGCTATGTTTGATATGCCTGTTAAACATCCAAGTGAAGGTTAAAAGTAGACAAGTGGATATATGAGTGTAGAGTTTGGAGGGAAAGTCCAAATTGAAGACACCAAATGTGTAAGTCGTCAGTGCATAGATAATATTTAAAGCAGTGAGAGTTGACAGGTCACCTGAGTCCAAACAGTAGGGAAAAAGAAGAGGTCCTCCAAGGATTCAGCTCTGGGGCATTCTAATATTAAGAGGTCAAAAAGATAAAGAGATAAAGGGAAACCAGCAAAGAGGACCAAGAAGAGGCAAGGTTGAGAATGAAGCATAAGAAGGAGAGTGTGGTGGTAGTTACCCGGAATCCAAGGGAAGAAAGTGTATTGAGGAGGGAGGAATTATCTACCATAAGAAATGATATTGATAGATCCATTAAGATAAGGTCTGAGAACTCACCTTTGGATTTAGTGATGTGAAGGTCACTGTGACTTTATTTGATGGCAAGAAAAAAAGCGCAATTACAGTGAGCTCAAGAGTAAATGACAGTTCCTGGTTTTGATAATGTGCTACGGTTATGGAAGATGCTAACATTATGAGAGCTAAGGAAAGGGAGTATGGGAATTCTCTGTACTGTTTTTGCAACTTTCCTGTCAATCTAAAATTGTTTCAAAATAAAAAGTTAGAAAAAGCCCACTGGAAGATGGTGATTGGAGGGAGTAGCATAGGCAACTCTTTCATGGAGTTTTCCAGAAAATGTAAGGAAAAAAACGGATGGTAGCTTGAGGGCAAAGTGGGGTCAAAAAAAGTTTTTGTTTGCTTGATCTTTTAAGCTAGGAGAAACAACACCATGTCTGTATGCCAATGGGAATCATCTGGTAGAAAGATAAAAACTGATGATACAGGAAAGAAAAGAGTATCACAGAAGCAATGTCCTTGAAGAGGAAAATGAGGATGCAACCTAGTTTGCCTGTGGAAACACTAGCCGGAGCCGCACAGGGCAGGTGGAAGAGTCCAGACTCCGCATTCAGGTGGATGTGCAAACGCTATCTGATTGTTGTAAACTTCTCCCTGAAGGGAGAAGCAAGGTCACAGGTGACAGTGAGGATGGAGGCAGAAGTGCAGGAATGTTGGAGTTTTGAAGAGAGAGGAAAGGAGCGAAATAGTCATGTAGAGAGTGGGAGGAAGAGGGGATAGCGTCTGAGATGCTGGAAAGTGATTAGCATGCATCTAAGAAGAAAGCTTGAGCCCTGGGAGTACAGGGGAGAACTGGCTGATGCTCTGCTCTTTTCTCTTCCAAACATTATAAATAGCAGTAACTCGAATTGAAAAACAGGCCATGCCAAGGAAAGTTCCTGAGACAATGGCACAGTCCACTTCTATTGTTTTAGTATCACCGTAAAACGTTACCAAAATCTTCACACCCCTAAGATTGAACAACTTTCCTTCAGAACTATCTCAACTGCTACGAAGCAGAAGTCAAATTATGCTGCACGTTCCCCTCTTGGACCTGACTGTGTTACAGTTCACAGATAGATGCATTTAATGGTATACTTTTGAAATCTACACCTGTTTAAAGCAGTGACTTTATTTAAGAATAGAAAATCCAAGAGGAGAGCTGAAAAAAAAAAATTGAAAAAGTTGTATCTTCAGTGGACCAAGCGTTAGCCTGTGACATTAAGTGCCCCAGTTAATTTCACAGGAAGCGTATATTTCACCAACTAGCAGGCCTCCCCTCAGAAGTAGGGGTGGAAAAGAGAAGCATCCCCAGAGAATTGTCTCTCTCTACTCAGTAGTCCAGGGGAAGAGTCCTAATTGAGTGACATTTCAACCAAGAGTCAAGGGAGATTGTTACTGCCTCCCTAATAAAGCTACTTGCTCTTCAAGCTGGTTCCTGACCCTTTCGTGGGTGGGCACGGGGAGAAGCGTTTGTCTCAAGTTTCCTGGGCTAGTGGTTAAATTTGTCTCCTGCAGAGAACAGATGAATAGCCAAGACTAAACCTCACAGACAGGGTGAGATGGAGAAGCAAAAGAATTATTTTTAATAATTTGCACTAACACCTGTTAATGAAGGAAAAATGGGAAAGAGGGATTTGAAGTTCTACGGAGCTCACTAAAGGAAGCAAATTTCCAGGTAATTGCAAGTTGTCCACTTCAATGCCATTGCAATAAGTCTGAATAGATTCCTCTCTCCTAGGAAATCCAGGTTAAATTGGGTGACATTCCTGTCCCCGAGATGCCCTACACTCCCCCGCCCCACCTGCTCGAAACAGCCTCGGGGAGCCTGGTTCTTTCTGTCTACAACACAAAGTAGGTGTGCTTTTCACACCGTGAGAGTGGGAAGGGCACGTTTTCCGCTCACTTGTTTAATTTCTAACTCCTGTCAAATTCTATTAGGACGTAGTGCTGGGCCCTAGTTATATGTTAGTATCTTGGTTTTCACCTGAGTATTTTTCCATCATTTTATCCCTCCAGCAGAGCATGTTGCAGTTAAGTTAAAAAGACTGAGGGCATATTAGGAAGAAATTACAGAGCTGGCCTCTCAAGTACAATTCCAACTGTTCTAAGGAACTATCTGGCCAGGAAGCCCTAATACCTCCATTAATAAAGCTATTAATTTTGAAAAGCTTTGACAGCTATAACATCTTTTTCAAGAAAGCAAAAACACTTTTCCTTTATCTCCAAAATGCCTTCTTCTTTGTATGTGGTGGCTGCCGCCAGGCCCCTTCTCCTGCCTGTTTTAATTTGTCTTTAATATCAGATGTGCCTTATCGATTTCTTCTGTGTATATTTTCATTCTGAATAATTTAGAGGCACGATTTTTTTTCCCCATTATCGTCAATAGCAAGAGCAAATTTTGAGGATAATCAATTGAGCCCTGACTGACGATTCCCGCTGTTGATATCCCCAGAAGTGAGGGAGGGGGAACAGCAGGGAATAATACGACCCAACAGTCAATCACAGCTATCAGCAAACGAGCCGACACGGGTTTCTGTGAGGAAGGGAGAGGCAGAGCGCCAGCCCGAAAGGTCTGCTAATAGTCCGCTCTTTTTACTTTTCATCCCATGGCACTCCAGCTGTGCCAGGGAGTTACGGTGCATCCGCATATACATGTTCTGTTCTACTAATGTTGTTTAAAAATCATGTTTTAAAGGTGTCATCTTTTATATGAGTATGTACATCATGTACACATCCAAATCTTAATGATTTGTTCCTATTTTAGCCAAGCTTTTTCCAAAATACCGTAGGAAAATTGGAAAGGTTCCAGGAAACCAGTCCAGGGAATAAATGTCATTTTTTAATTCAGATAATATGGTTGAAATTAATTATCACAGAGGTGACAAACAGTGCAAGTTTGTCTAGTCTCCTCTCACCTGCAGTAAGAGCACATTTTCTGTGCTTGTCTGGACGCTGGCCCCCGGCCAAGTCTTTGACACACTCAATTTACTACAAAATTAGCAACCCTCTATCTCATAAAGGAATCCAAGTGTAACAGTAAATATTGGTCCCTCTGCACAAAATGACTAATGTAAGTCAGAGTAATCCTAGTCAGTATCAGATTGTTGGACTTAAATAATTACAGTATTTTATATTTTCCATCTCTGTAGATATTTTCATAAAATCCCGGTTTAACAGGATATGCTAGAGGCAGACGGGTCTTGCATGCTCTTTGGGATGCTGAGATCAGAACAAGCCAGGAAAAGAGAGGCTCAGGTTAACGCAAGCAGTTCAATTTCAATTATGCGAAGTAAATGGTCTTTTTCGGGTCTGATGGTTTTTGAAAACTATTTGAAGGTCTCACGTGATTTACATGCAGTCGGCCTTTATCTGTTAAAAATAAAGATTTTCACACTACTCAATTTAAGTATTTGAATGTAATTATGATATGTCTGCTTGTCATAAACAGATATTCCTAAAGAAATTTTTAACAAACAACTGAGCAATCCCTAAAGAATTGTCAGTTATAAAATAAAAGCTATAGAGTTAATATCTTCCACAACAGATATCTGGTTTTGCTTATCTCCAGAGGAGATCCATAAAATTGCAAAAACATCTGTAGTTAATTGCTAAATAGCTTATAGTTAAATAATAGCTCAATGTATGCAAAGTAAAAGAGGAAACTAGAAGTCCTAGTTTAGTTTACCATAGATAACTTATTTATAAATCTCTGTAATTTATTATTAATATCCTTATACAATAATCGCTCATGCATATAAACATAGTTAACCTTAAAATTTTATTCTGATTCCTGTTTCATTAGTCTTAAAGGTTTTTTTGAAGAGATTAAAGAAGTATGTTACCATTATATTTTCTGGGGAAAATAGTGATTCTTTGTTCATAACCTTATTTTATTCATCAATAAATTTCATGGAGAAAAAATTACTCTCATTAAAAACTACAATTTCCTTGGAATTAATTTTAAGGTTAAGGCTGATAATCTCAAAAAAAATATTCAAGGATAGATTATTTGTAAAATTAGGATTTATTTTGTAAATATAAGCAAGTCTTTCCTACTGCAAATTACAACATCAGTACTCATATGCTCCAATTGCTTTCACCAGAACAGGCCATTATCTGACTTGCTCTTGTTCTCAAAGGGAAAAACACAATTTGGGGGTGACAAACTCTTAAAGAATTATGTTGTGGATCAAGTTGACATTGTGCATGAAAATGGAGAATAAAATGAAAAACCGATTCTTTTTTTTAATGTCTGGTAATATATGCAACAACAGACATTTGTTAGAATTCACTGAATGCTGATATAATCCACAGTAAACTGGCAAACACAGCCTATTCCAAAGCAAAAACTAGAGTTATTTAATAAAACCAAAATTAATATAATGCTTCTAGCCTGTTTTTCTTGGTCAGCTATGAATGTTTTATGGATTGACATTAAAAGTTGATATCAAAGGTATAAATCTGTCTTCGGTTGAAATAGAGAGGAAAAAGAATTGGTCTGTGTAAGGAGGCCAGGGTTCTGGCACCAGTGCCAGAAGTGCTACATACTAGCTATATGATCTTAGTTGGACTAATAAATAATAATAATAATAATAATAATAATAGTGGGAGTACCATTTATTGGAAGTTTTTTCGAACCAGAGATCATCTCATTTAATCTTCACAAGAACCTTATAAGGCAGGTACCATTATTATTCCCATTTTGCAGATGAGAAACTGAGGGCACAGAAAGATAAATAATTTGCCTGAAGTTGCATATCTAGTAAGTGGTAGAGTCAAAGAGGCTGAAACCCAGGTCTGGCTGACTCTTGATCACAACAAATGTGTGTCCTCTGTAAAAATATTGAGGGTGGAGCAAATGTTCACCTCCCACTTCTAAAAATCCCTCAATCCTCAGTTTTATATGCACTCCCAAGAAGAGGATTCTCCAACGTTTTTTTTTATGGAGGAGCTATTTTTGTTGCCCAAATGCTTCCAGTCACTATGAGGAAAGAAGGAGTATAAGAAAGCCACGGAGAGAAATGGGGCAGGGGCATCATAGCCAGCTCACTCCTCTCCTCTCAAGAATGTTGGCAAGTCCAGAAAGGAAGCCATGGCAGCAGCTAATGATAACGACCCCTGCCACAGTTAGAACATCCTGCCCACTCTAAATGACCTAGCTAAAAAGATGCAGGACTATGACAAGAAATAGCAGTATATGGTAAATCAATAGCTGGAGGACACGCTCCACTATAACTTCCTTGCTGCCATTGTCCTTGGGTCAAGTTTTCTCATTCATAGCCCGGCCAGTCTCCTGGCATTCTAGGGCTAAATTAATGATAATGTCCTACATAAAGTACACTTCTGTTCAAAGTAGTTCCATGTCTTCAGAGAGTTAATAGGGAGAGCTTGAGAGACCTGGTACCTTGTTCTTAGGCAGAGCCATAGGGTCAGGGGATGTGTATGGTGGGACAAGCACAGGTCTGAGTCAAACCCTTTCTGCCATGCTCTGTGTAGTCTTGGGAAATTTATGTCCTTCTTTGACCTCTGGTTTCCTCATCTAGAAAAAAAGTATAACAAGACATACCTCATAGGTACATCATTAGAATGTACTTCCACATAGGGTGGTTATGAGGAATCAGCAAGATAACAGGTATACAGTGCCTGTCACAAAGCAGGAGCTGAATAATGATCGCTTCTGTTTTGCATGCCTATCACAGAGGGATGCTTCTCTCCCTAGATCATCAAGGGAAGACACCTCCTTAATGACTCCAAGGTTAGAGTGTTTAAGCATTATTTAAATTTCATCTTTAATTCAGAAAAACCTCAGGGTGCTATTTTCAATGAAATATATCAATCATAACACGTGGAACCCAATTACTACACTTCAGCTAAATTACTTACTATGATCTTACCATTTAAAGAACACTTCAAAACCAAAAGTAAGTTGTCATAAAAAGTTGTCCTTTTCACAGACTCTGTTTTTTTTTTAACTGATAATCTACTTTAATCAAATGTATTTAAAGGGAGATCACCACCATCACACATTGACATTACCCAGTACAGTGAGGGAATAGAAAACCCAGTTACTCATCTTTGGTTTGTCTTTTTCATCAGAAGTTGGAGTAAGTAACTTACTCCAAAGTTGGTCATGCTTACAAAGGGGGAAACTAGTACCCAAGATCCTGGATTGAGAGATGTCAGGGAAGGAAAAAATAAGATCAAGGTCCCCATCAGAGGCTTTAATTTCCTAGTAGTTTGTCCAAGCCAGAGTTGGAAGCCTGACCTCCTTCTAAACTTTGTTGTTCAAGGGGTATACATGGTCATGCACCCTGGGTCCAGATGAGGTACGTTCTTAAGGGCCCTGTGGATTTCCACAAGCCCATAAGGTATACCCATGTCTATATATTTAGGTTTATAGTCATTTAGCAGCATAGAAATACACTGAAGTATTATGGATAAAATATCAACAAAGTAAATGACAGCTTTTTATATGTGCATTCAAGAAAGAAAAATGTATCTCTTATGCAGGCCATAATTGTGGAACTTATGCTAATGGAAATCATCATAACACTTTATTCATAAGGGTCATTTATGAATGATGTATGAATGTCCATAAAAGTCTCTCTTATTTGCTATTACTAGTTAGGAATGCTATTATTTTTACATAAAACAAGTGTGATGCCTTTCAAATGGAAATAACAATAGGTATAATCTGTTGGAACGAGTCTACAGAAAAAATAAGCATATTTTTGCTTGTTATTAACTACAATAAAGTATTTCCACATGGGTTATTTAAGGTTTATTTAGATTTCATCTTTAATTTGGAAAAACCTCAGGGTGCTATTTTCAATGAAATGTATCAATCATAACACTTGGAACCCAATTATTACACTTCAGCTAAATTACTGTGATCCTACCATTTAAAGCACGCTTCCAAACCACAAGTGAGTTGTCATATAAAGATGTTCTTTTCTCAGACTTTTTTTCTTTTTACTAACAATTTGCTCTAATCAAATTTGTTTAAGGGGAAGTCACCATCACTCATTGACATCACCTGGCACAATGAGGAGAATATAAAATCTATGGCTATTGGCCTTTTGGTTTGTCCTTTCTATCAGAAGTACAACCAAATATTGTCTTGCTCTTCTTCCCAACACAGAGGAGGGATGGTTTGAGAGTAGAAGTGGAAGTTCTTGAATGATCTCATTGGAATTTGGTACATCTTGTAAAATGTTTTAGTGATAGAATTTCATGAAATGATTTGTCTCAGATGTAGAAGAAAAGGTAAATGTTCTCCAGGGTGATCTATTTAACGATGGTTCTGGCAGTATTTTGCACAGAGAGCCATGCAGAGGTGGCAGGAGCCGCAGTCATTCTGCTCTTCCATTTCTGTCTTCTCAAAAAAAGTAGAAGTGTAGGCCCAGGAGGGCCAGGGGTCGCAGCCACCACCCTTTGGAAAGTGGTGACTGAGCCCCAAAGGGAGGGAACAACATGTAAATTCTAGCTCAGGATTCAACGTGCCATGCCACAGGAAATGCAAGAATGGAGGGAAGGGAAAAAGAGCAGACCGTCCTCCTTGTCCTACTTGTCCTAGCTTCTTTGACAATTTAGCTTTTCTCTCTGTATCGAAAGGTTAGACTTCAAGCAGGTCTGGGGGAGAGGCGTTCCTGCTCAGCCAACCGTCTCCAAGCTGAAATTTCCTTTAACTTATGGCTTTAATGCCTATTTTAAAATGCACAGCACCTAGGAAGAGAAGCATTTTTAGTTTCTTCTGGGCACCACAAAGGATAACAGGCAGCACTTTGTGAGGGCTGGCGGGAAGACTGGACACTGTGGGAGGAGGAAGGATCCCGGGCTCAAAGGCCAGCAGGCAGAAGACAATCTCAGTCAGATTCGTATTTTTGCCTGGAGCCAGATTTGTCTAAAAGCTTAATGCTTTTGCACAGCTCCTCCCCCAGGATTATCAACTCACTAAGGGGTCACGTGCTTGGTTCCCCAGTCTCACCGTCTGGATGAACAGCAGACGGTCTGCTGATGTACCGTTCAATTATACTTCCATCCTTTGGCCTCCTGTGGATGATGGTTTTCGGGAGGGAGTATTTTTGATAACACGGGAAACTTTCAATTCCTGTGAATAAAACTAGGAAAGCTGGTCAACCCTGCCCAGGGCCGTCAGAGACATAGGGCACAGCAGAAGTGCAGAGATTCTGGTTAGAACATTGCTCCTTCTCCCAGAGTCAGAAACTTCATTTCTCTAACCAGACTTTTGATTTTAATTACAGAAATGCAAGGCCAGGTGAAAGGAAACTGTCAGAAATATTGATTGGATAAATAGAGGGATAGACAGATGGATGGATGGAGGGATGGACTGATTCGAGTGCCTAGGCATTGTTTTATTTAATTCTCACAGTCCTATGAGGCAAGTACTGTTGTTACCCATGTTTCACAGATGAGGAAATGGAAACTAATATGTAGGAGTTAATATTCACACCCTAGTCTTTTTTTATTCCAAAATTCACTTTTATGGATGTCATGCTTATTCTACTGCCATTCCTCAAATACATCAGGAAACTGGAATAAGCAAAATCCTACTGGGCCAGAATCTGATCCCAGTGGCATGAAAGAGTGAGGATAGAAGGTAAGCCGAGGTTTTTTCCTCTCTGATCACCGAAGAGGAACAAAGTGCTCCCAGTAACTGGGAGAGCCAGGCATCCTGGCCAGTCCTCTCTGTGTCCAAGCTTTGATGGATGTGGCATACTAAGAACAGCCTAAGGAAATGTGTCGCTGGTTATATGTTCAACTTCTTTTTTTTTTTTCCTTACTCATGATTTAGTCTATTTTAGACTTAGCCTCATTTAAAGCACTGCGTTTACGGACAGTCCAAGAGGTCCTCCCTAACACAGAAGTGACTCAGATATGTCGGATTCCAGTATGTATAGCTGGAGAGTGAACTTGAGGGAGGGAAGGGCAGCACAAGTGGGAAATTAACAACAGAGCTGCTGAGAAATTGGATGATTTAATCTGGAGGGAAGAAACAGGATATAAAAAGTAGTTTCCAAATCCTAAAGAATTAATTATGAGCAAGATACTATCAAAAGCCACCTGGAGATCTACTTAGTGTCAAGTTCCCGAGCTACTAGAATTGTTTAAATCAAGCAGGTCTCTCGAATCAACATCCCTTTTCTAGAGGAAGTGCGGGATGCGGTGGGAGGAGCTCCGAAGCTCACTGGGTCTGGCGGAGGAGAAAGGAGCACTGGTAGCCGGTAACCTTTAGCAGGATCCCAGTCAGCATTCAACAGAGAAGGAAACAAAACAGGGGCAGACTAAACCCACTAAATTCCACCGTCAACATTGTTGTGCAGGATGATAACGATGGCTGCCGTTTATTGACAGTGTCCAGTTAAGACCTCTAATTACATTACTTCATTTAATCTTTACAAAAACCCTGTGGGTGGGCCCCATATTTATCCCCATTTTAACAACAAGTAAATGAAGGCTCAGAGAGGTTAAGTAATTTATCCAGGCTTATACAGTATGTGGCAAAGCTGTAATTCAAACCATTATGATTCCAATCTCTAATCTCAGACACTGACATCTAAACCCAAATTACTGATGACTCAGTCTTGATATCCACTTATATGAGAAAGAGCAAACCAAATCATAACAGGGATTTAACTTTAGAAACAAATTAAAATATGTCTACACTGTGTTCTCAGAGCAGTACAAAATTAGGCGTATTATTGCCTCAGTGTTTCACTCATTCATTCATTCAGTCGGCCCATAAGAACTTACTAAGAATTTATGTTTAGGGCCAGCCCCAGTGGCCTAGTGATTAAGTTCTGCATGCTCCACTTTGGCAGCCCAGGTTTGTTTCCCAGGTGCAGACCTACACTGCTCTGGGAGCAGCCATGCTGTGCTGGCAGCCCACATACTGAAAAATAGAGGAACATTGGCATGGATGTTAGCTCAGGGCAAATCTTCCTAAGCAAAAAAATAAATAAATTTATGTTTAGGCTGTTTGAACAAAGATCCTGAATAGACAAGTCTATTATGTTTCTTATATTATATTATAGGTTATGTGTAAGTATTATATATATCAACTATAAATTTATTATATTAATGATAAATAGAAAAGTTATACAAAATATTTTAAACATAATGCTAAACCAGGGATATTTTTTCAGGGAGCAGGGATTTCTATTTTACCCACAGATCAAGTCAATTAACCATTCCCTGAACATTATTGAGGTTATTGAGGTTTTACTGTAGTGTTTTATGTGTACTTAGATGATTTGCTAATAACAATTAAGAAAATGTCTAGCTAGTTACCAGAGAAGTGCAACTCTCTCTAAGCCTCTAATTATTAAAGTCCAGTAATATACAAATCAATATCCAGATAGGAAGAGGGAAGAGAGAGGAAAATCTAAAGTGTTCCTTGTGAAGACAGCTTCTCTTAGGATGATGGACAACTAGTCTCTGCTTACTGTGCAGCTCATTGGAGAAACGCTTTTGAGGAGTGGAGAATATTTAAGGAAATATAACTGGCCCCTAGCCAACTACAATACTGCTTGAGGCCCACCCATCAGACTAGAATAACCAGGCTCCTTCAGTGGAGCCCACGGAGGGATTCCTGGAAATGGCAAAGCATATTAGATTTCACATTATCCAACAACATAAAATGATGTATTAACGTTCTCCCTGAATTCAAAATGTTTATTGATTTTTTAATCTTAGATAATTTAACTAGGTTATATTTGCATTATGGAGTATAAAATAAACATTTCAAGTTATCTCTGCTCACATCATAGACTGAATAGTTTGTCCAAAATATTTCTTTATTGCCTGAATTTATGGTATGAACTGAGGTGGCACAAGTCAACCAAAGTTAGTCATCAGATATTTCTGTGTGTTAAATACTATGGTTATTCATAGTCAGAGTCCAAGATAATTTTTAAAATAGGAGTGTATCTGATAGTAATATTAGACTGAGAAAAATGTGTGAATGATTCTATGGCATCTGATAACTGAGATGAGGTCCAGTGTTACGGAAAAGAAACAAGAAAAATGTCCTGCATAAATGTCAAGGCAAAAAATGATTGGTGACAAAGAGAAGGAGGCAGAGTCTTGACGATCTTGGCCATGAGGCTAAAGAATGTGGACTTTCTGCAGTTTAGATTTACATGTGGGACAGGCTGCTGTGCTGCAGTGTGGCAGAGGCTTAAAGAGGAGAAATACTGGAGGGGGAGTCTAGTCAAGAGACTAGTGCAATAGTCTAAGGAAAAGATAATGAGGGATTGAACTAGTGAGGCCAGGAAATATGTCTTATTTATCTTTGTACCCCCGGTGCTTTGTATAATTCCTAGTACATGGAATGTGCTCAAATAATATTTACTAATTGAGCTGAATTTACTTTTCTCTTCCACATTCCAATGAAATCTCCATCTTTTGGGTTTAAAACCACATTTCTAGTGACTAAACTATTATAATGTATGCTGAGGTTCTAGACAATTCCACAAATACATCTTACAAAACACGGCAAGAGAATATGCACTGCTAACTAAAATAAACTTTGAAATCTGCCTAACATGATCATAATTCATTCCAGAAACATTGATTGATCCTTCCCACATTTGCTTTGCTTTGCTTTTCCTGGACCACAGGGATGCAGATAAGAATATAGATTTTAAAGGATTGTTTCAATCATCATTGCAGTAAGAAAAAACCTAAAGGCAGAGGTCCTATGAAGTAAGCAATGCTTAGTGCAGGAAACCAGCGGATCTGCAGCTGTCATTGCCTTTGAAAGACCATATACCATATTGGGCACATGGCATGCATGCATGCAACACTCGCTGATTGAAAAAAAGTGCTCTGCCAGAAGTAAAACAAAAAAAAAGTGAGATTGGCGATTTAAGTAAGTATATACTAATAGCCTGCTATTCCGCAGTATAACACTTACCTGGAGGTTGTACGCCCTAGGAGCTCAGTTATACAGACAGGCAAGAACCAGACTAAGAAAAGACTTCTCCACCATAAAGTAGACATCAAAGAATGTCAAGTCAGACGGGCTGGACTCAAGTCAAGACACTGCCACATATGAGTTCACACGAGTTCCTTAGTCACCTTGAGCATGTCTTCAACTCTACCCGAACTTGCAGGGCTGTTGTTAGGATTAGCATTAATGGAAATGCCTAGAAAATGTTGACACATAACACGCTCTCCACAGAAAGTGATTAGTATAGTGTTTTGAGCTGAATTGTGTTCCCCTTAAAAAAAATTCACCTGCTGAAACCCTAACCCCCAGGACCTTGGAATGTGACTGTATTTGGAGATAGGGTCTTTAAAGAGGTAATTAGGGTAATATGAGTTCATATGGGTGGGCCCTAATGCAATAGGACAGGTGTCCTTATAAAAGAGGAAATTTGGACACCAGAGCAACACCAGGGACACACATGTAAAGAGGGCAGCCACTGAAGAAGCAGCAAGAAGGGGCCATCTTCAAGTCAAGGAGACAGACCTCCAAAGAAACCAAACCTGGCCACACCTTGATCTTGGACTCCTAGCCTCTCGAACTGTAAGAAAATAAGTTTCTGCTGTCAAGCCACCCAGTCTGGTGTTCTTTTGTTGCAGCAGCCCTAGCTTACTAATACACAAAATCATTGCCATCTTCTTCAAAGTAACTTCGTCTGAGGGGGAAAAGAAGTCTGGCATTTGAGTGACAACGTGGCTGATGAAAGCTCCTAAACTTTAAGCTTTTTTAAGGGCTCAGCATTCATCCCCACATCTAGCCTGGTGGCCTGGCACCTAGTGCATTCATAATAAGTATTTGTTGAACGAATGAATGAATTTTAATAAGATAAGCCTCCAGTGCCAGGTATGCTACAACAGACAGCTGACAGATTCACAGGAACAATGGCTAAATGCTTATTATATGCCAGGCACTGTGCAGCAAAAACTATAAAAAGCAAATGCAAGAACGTAAAACCTTAGGAGTCTGAGGATTTTGAGAGTAAGGAAACATGGTCCACGTTACCACTTCATTATCTTTGTAAACACTGCTGTGCAATCACTGGTCCAGTGCAGCAGTGCTGTTTATGGGAAGGAGCACTAGGCTTGAAGCCAGAAGACTTTCGTTTGCTTTCTGGTTCTGTCACTCATGAGAGATCCTTGGGGAAGTCATTTAGCCACACTGAGCCTCAGTATGCTCTTCTGTAAAACAGGAATATTGATACCTACCCCACCTATGGCATAAAGCTGTGGTAAAGATCAAATGCGAAGGTATGTGTGTGAAGACGGTCTCTGAACCATGAAGTGTGATGCGGGGCCAAGGCGTCCTGTTCATAATGATAACCTTGAATCGTTAAGTGAACATTAGCTTATATTCTGCATAGTAAGTTTTTATCTGAAAGCAAGTAATAAAAGATTTTTAAAGCATTCTATTTAAATCAGTAATGGCCACTTAAAAGCTTTTCTGGAAAATTCACCTGTGTGGTAGTGCTCATGTCTGATGATTCTAGATAAATGTGGTCACTTCATTTTTTAAGATGGCATTTCTGATGATAATTATTTGAAATCTTTTTGCTATAGGCAGTTCTGATTCTTAGATTCATCATTTTCTAAAAGTGTTGTAGTAGCACCAATTAGCAAGTTCCAGTGAAAAATGGAATTTATTCTTTTGAGTGATAGGGATACAGAAAAAAATACAAGAAATCTGTGCAAATAGTGATTATTTTAGATTTGTTTAGTTGTCTATTTTAAGTATATTTATATTTCACTTATCACTTCTAAAAACTTAATACAGAAAACATAAAACTTTATTCCATAGACATATCTACAACACATTTTTTCCTGCATTGCACAAAACTAATGGAAAGGAAACCAAGAAATAAGAAAGGAGAAAAACTAAAGAAAGAAATACAGATAAATAAAATCAATATTTAGCAAAACCCTGAAGTAGAATTATCTAATTCAATTTTTTAAAATATTGCCAACCCTTTAGTTTTTCAATAAATGGTAGCAAAAAAATTAATAAACATTTGGATTTTTACTTAAATATTTGTGACACAAATGTTCTCAATTCTTCCTTTTCTTTATTTCCAGTGGAGAAAATATCTAGCTTCCTGCTGTAAGTGTATAGTCTATTGCATTTGTTCATAATTAGAGAGGCCATATGTCAACTTTAATGGAGCGATGTCATAATAACATGGTCTATTAGGACATCATAACTAATAACTTTTAAACCCAAGCTGCCTTTTCACAATTGTAGGCATAAACAATTTCAAAATATCTTAATAATAGTATAGAAGATTGGATTACTTTTCCAGGGTACCTTTGTCAAGTTAGTCTGATATAAAATTTTCCCCCATTCCCTCTAATTGATCAGGGAGTACTAATTGATTCTTGTTCCACATTTGTAATCCATGAATCATCATAGACTAAGCTTCTTCAGTGACATATGGAAACAGAAATTCTTGGCTTATTTGCCTCCCAAAATTAATGTGTGATACAGTCAGATGACTGGATGTCTTTGGTGGGGATATCTAAGCAACTGTGCATTCAATCAGATTAAGAAAATAAGGAATGCTTTATGAATGCAATATACTGTTAATGTAAGTTCCTGTTTGCCCCAAAGCATCATTGTCTAGATTAGTTTTCAGGCCAGGAGGATGACACACCAATTTGTAAATCTAATGAAACTTTCACTCAAGAAGAAAAGAAAAATATTTTTTATATATCTCCTAGGTGTTTAACAGTCTTTGAACTTTTTTTTTTATGTGAATCTCATTTCCTTTTGGGATAAGTTTTTTCCCTATCTTTCTCACAAGTTAGTCAACAATTTCCTGTGCCAATATAGATACATCATAGATACTATTGATACTTTAAAAATAGCTTATATTTTTCATAGATTTATAATGTGGATACCTTACATATGTTTTCTTTTTTTAGTTTTTTCTAACTTATGAAAAATTCCAAAAGCAATAACTTGAAAAAAATAACTCAATGAACACTCATATACGTTCCACTTAGATTCACCCATTGTTAATATTTTTCCATATTTGCTTTATCTTTCTCTGTGTGTGTGCGTGTATATATATATATGCATAAGGACATTCTCAGATATACCACAATATCATTTTATACCCAGGAAAATTTAAAATTATTCTTGAATTTTTATAGAATAAAAATTATTCCATAAATATCATCTAGATCCACTTATAGTCACATGTTCCTAATAGTCCTTGACAAAAAATCTATCTATCTATCTGTCTATATATATATCATCTTATAGCTCGTTTGCCATCGGTATTGTTGTTGCTATTTTATATACTTCATAGAGTTGTTACAGCTCCTTATTCTCTTTTTATCCAGAACAGTCTCCCTCCCTGCCTTTTTTTTTAATAATATTGAGCTTCTTTAAGGAATCAGGTTCATTTGCCTTTTATAGAATATTCCACATTCTAGATTTAACTGGTTATTTTCTCATGGTGCACTTTACCTTATACCTCCATCTCCTGTATTTCCTGAAACTGGAAGTTAAGGTAGAGGCTTGATTATATTTAAATGAAACATTTTTGGCCAGAATAGTTCATAGGCGGTCCCAGTACCTCACAGCTTACTATGTAGGTATGTAGTAGCATAAACATCAGATGGTCCGTCTGGAAGTCCTACTAAGCTTGACCATTTGGTGAAGGTGGTGATCATATGACCTCTCCATTGTAAACTTGTATTTTTCCTGTTTCTATTAGAACCATGAATATCCTCCTCCTCAAAATCCTTTCACCCAATGGCTTTAGCATCCACTGATCATCCTCACATGACAATAGGGACTATAAAATGGTGACTTTCTGATGTTATCATTCCTTCCACATTTACTAGTTAACATTTTTCTCTAAAGAAAAATTTTCCTTTCCTTTGATTTTTTCACCATCCCCTCAATTCAATGATTATTTTTAATATTTTATCTTTCAGTCCTCATAACTTCTCTAATGTAAATAATATCATCCTTATTTTATAAGTGAAGAAACTGAAGCACAAAGAAGTTCAGAAACTTGCTCAGCATAGCTAGTAAGTGGCAGATACAGATGCAGAACTCAGATCCCTGACTCCAATCCCCATGCAGTGGCCAATACATCACTGCTACCACATAATACACAGCCTCAGTTCATGAGGCATCTGCTCAACCCCTCAGTTGCCAAAAGTCTTTCTCTTGAAGTACCTCTGCTGTGGAACTGTGACTGAAACTCCCGTCAGAAAATTCCAAGAACAGATATCTCAATGTTCCCAGTATAGGCTGTAGGGTTGGGCTATGATAAATGAAAAAATAGAAAACCGGTGATGTGCTGGCCAGGAACTGGGATGACATTCCTCACCCCACACTCTAGTAATTAAAACCACACTGAGAAATCTGGGAATCTCTTAGAAAGGAGAAAAAGTGGAATATTGATTCATCCACAGTTTTTAGACCAAGTCCATTGAAACCAGCAGTTACACAATTTCTAGGTAATTCTCTTATTAGCATTGGCCTTCCCAGAATTTGGCTGGGGGAAAGATGATTTTTTCAACATTATGCTAACCTTGTTTTATTAATATTAAAACTACAGATGCTAGACATATATGTACCTGGTGCAACCAGTATAGTCTCCATCTACCTATTTCCTTTCCGTCTGCCTCTTTTTACTTGTTGATCTACAAAACGCAGTTATTCCTCAGAGCATATGAGATTATGTGGTGGTCTCCTGGTGGTCTAGTGGGTAAGATTCAGAGCTCTCACCACCATGGCCCGGGTTAGTTTCCAGGTCAGGGAACCACACCACCTGTCTGTCAGTTGTCATACTGTAGCCGTTGTGTGTTGCTGTGATGCTGAAAGCTATGCCACTGGTATTTCAAATACCAGCAGGGTCACCCATGGTGGACAGGTTTCAGTGGAGCTTCCAGACTAAGAGACTAGGAAGAAGGACCTGACCACTTCTGAAAAAACTGGCCATGAAAACCCTATGAACAGCAGTCGAGCATTGTCTGATACAGCACCGGAAGATGAGAGGATGGTGCAAAACGATCGGCCGGGGTTCAGCTGTGCTGTGCACAGGGTCGCTAGGAGTTGGAATTGACTGAATGGCACTAACAACAAATCAGGTTATGTAAGATAGTATATATAAAACTTTCAGATAGCATGCACTAGTCCTCTGTACTTCAACTCCTTTTTCCCTTTCTCTTCTTTCCCTCTTTCTCACTCTACTTCATTACTCTTTCCTGGAAAGAAGCAAAAAATTGGTCCACTTGTAAAACAAAAAAAACAGCGATCTAAATTTATTCTTTTATTAATGAGCATTTTAATAGTAAGTACCTATGATTAGACAGGTATGGTACAAGATCTTAGAGACACAAAGTAGTGAAAATTTTCCCAGAAAGTGGCAGAGAAAGTATGTTAAAATGCTTTAAATGTAAAAATAAAGGTCTGCACAGTGGCTCAGGGAGCTCAGAGGAAGAAATATCCTTAGCGCCATGACTCAGAGAGCTTTTGAAGGTCTGTGTCTCCCTTAAGCACTGAATAGAGATGAACAGTTGCTTCATTTCCTTGTAACAAGAAAAAAGTGTTTATGGTATTCTGTTTATTTTAATTAAATAAGAATCTAAAAGGAGAATTAATATGAACACGAGCTGATCTCAAGGAGCGGGCTTGTAGGCACAGTTTTCCTGGGAGACTTGTTGGAGAGCAGGTGCAAAGACCCTGGGGCCCTGGAAACTATCTCTGTGAGCAGAATGTCCACAATCATGAGGACAGGGCTGAGTAGCGCGTTTATTTTTCTGGCCATCAGCGCCACATTTACTTGACATCCTTCAGGAGTGGGGATGTTTACACTTATTCCATTAGAAGATCTCAGACTCACATCGACCCACATTTAGGCAAAAGAGCCCTGGGAGGAGTGACTTTCCCATGGGGACGCTCCTCCATGACCCTGAGTCCAGCTGTAGACAGCCAGTTTCTCAAGTGCAATCAAGCCTCCTCAGTGAACTTGCTGTGTGACCTTCAGCGAGTCTCTTAACATCTCATGTGTCCTTTTCTCATTTGTGTGAGGGGGACTACGGTGCTGACCTTCCTCCCAGGCCCACTTTGAGGAATAGCTCATTAACAATCATAAAGTACTTTGAAAATGTAAATGCAAAATTATAATTTGAATCAACAAATTAACCTTGGTGCTTCCCACTCAATCACTCTCTCCTGGGTAAATGATCAAAGCCATTGGCTGACTCAGGTGCTTCGGAGACCAGAATTCACCCCCTCAAACTCCCACAAAACATGGCTCCTCCAGAGCCCCACAGGGAGCCCTGGCACCACACTGTCATCACAGCCCTGGCACCACATTGCAGGTGCTTTCCCACCACTGATCAGGACGCAGGAACCCCAAATATGAAGGGTATTCGAGCTCGTGCTTAACAGATACTTCAACTCCAAGGAAATTCTGATAAAGAAAACAACAGGCCCGGCCCCAGGGATGTGTGAACCACATTTTCGTTCGGGTTTTGAAAGTTTTCAATTATGAAAGTATGTATTTAATTTATTTTTTAACGAATATTTGCTTAATACCTAAAATGTGCGCATTAGGATAAAATTCTTTTTTAAACACTCATCTGCTCAGAAAGTGGTTTCTCAAGTCTGAATCTCCAGTGAAGCTGTTTGGAGCTACGTTTTTTTTTTTTTTTTTTTTTTGCTTGAGGAAGATTGTCCCTGAGCTAACATCTGTGCCAATCTTCCTCCATTTTATATGGGGGATGCCTCCTCAGCATGGCTTGATGGTGTGTAGGTCCACGCCAGGATCTGAACCCGAGAACCTAATCACTATGCCACTGGGCCTACCCCTAGAATAAAATTCTTTACAACCCAACAAGTAGGAATCCTGTAGCAACAAGATCAATGTCCTATGGGTCAGTGATCCTTACTAGAAAATTAAATCGCACTCTCAGGCAGTCAGGTTACAGAGACATCCAACACTGGAACAAAGGGCAGGTGTCAGCAAGGGTGGGCTGCACAAACGCCCCTGTCTCCACTGGGTGCCTGACTTTGCCTGGCCCTCAGATCTCTCAAAGCAGTTAATGGCAAGCACATCTTTGTAAAAATGACTGCTTAGTATAGGTGAAGCAATCAATCAAGCCCTGGATTGGATTCTAACTGGACGCTCCCCAGTTTCGGATAATAAGCATACCAGTTCCCCTAATACTAAACACATTTTGAGCTGAAACCAGAGGTGCTTCCCTTACTACTTGTTGAGTAAGTTGGATCATAAACCCAAGTGGAAATAACTGCCAGGAATATATTCCATTAATGAGACTTGCATACATATTTTTATTGTTTCATTAATAGTTGCAGGTAGAATAAACATAAACTCTTAGTTTCAATAGTCGTAATTTCTTTCACACTTAATCTGAGCCGCTCAAAAGTTAATGCACTCATCTGAGTCATTCAACATTTCAACACCTATTCTTAATAATAAATTTGGCGTGATTGTACCTGTCAGGAATTTATAAAATAAAACCACCCTATGGAATGAGTACTATGCTAGGAGTTTTTAGATAGATTCAGGACCCAAGCATACCACTTTCTAACCCTGTGATTTGAGGAGCCACTTAAATCCTCTTAGCTTGAATTTCCTCCTCTATGAAATGAGAATAATAATAAATTCCCCTCCTAAGTCCAGGGTCATTGGGAGGCACTAATGGGATGATGTATGTGAAAACATTTTGTGAACTATAAAGCACTCTACGAGTTTAAAGGGTGATCACGACGATTACTTCTATTAAAGCTTCATGGAATAGGGGAATTTGGAAACCCTTCGCTGAATGAATAAAAAGGGTATACAGATATTAGTACAGTGCCTGTAGGTAGTAATAAATATGCGTGGATTATCATGAGGAGGAGAACAAGAAGAAAGTATTTTCTTCAGATTCTGTCTTTGATTAAAAAGATATAACTGGCTTCGGTGTGCTTTTCACGGCTATCACATTCATGATCTTTGCAATCAACTTCTAAAATATTCATATTTAAATGCCATGCTATAAAAACAATGGATTCAGAAAATTATATGTGGCAAGAACGAAGAAAAAAACAAAATATTTCTCTCCATCCCAAGAAGTTTCAGAGATAATAAAATTCAGTATGCTCTCAGACAGTATCCATTCACGAATAGAATATCATTTTGAAGATAATTTAACTCCCTGGTATCACCAAAGCCTGTAGAATATGGCTAATTACTATGATGAGATACAGGACAAAATATAGTAAATGGGTATATAGACAGGTGAAATCCAGTATGGATTTCCCAAATAGAGTCATTAAACAAGTTTACTTATGTTAGCAAATATTTGCAATTATCAGCATAAACAAATTAATATAAAATGTTAAGGTGACATAAAATGAAATGATATACAATTACCTTTTAACAATGTAAATTTAGTTGTCTTACTTTCTTAAAGAGTATTTTTTCACTTTTTTCTAAATACTTTTGAATATATTCATGTGCCATCTATTATTGATTTAGAAGACTACAATTTTTGTTTTACAAGCCTATAGTCTCTTTTTCTGTACACAGAGAAGATATAGATTAATTTTTTATATTATTCTATGCAACTAGCCTTCATATCTTTGAAAACACATTTGGAAGCAAATATGCACTCAATTCAGCTCTCCCGAACCAGTATCTTAGGAGACACGGAAGATAGTTAAAGTCCTTGATGGAAAGACAGACTCTCTCTCTCTCTCTTCCCCACCCTACCCCTTTCTCTCTGTCTTTAGGGCCCTCAGAAACAACAATAGAAAATGTTAGGAAAAAGCAATTGTATTTTTCAAATATTTTAGCCAACAGTCCTTTTTCTCTCTATTTAATAGTGTATTCCCTATCTAATGATGCATGACAAATCACCCCAATACTTAACTTCTTTTTTTTTTTTTTTTTTGGCTGAGGAAGATTCACCCTGAGCTAACACCTGTGCCAATCTTCCTCTCTTTTATATGTGGGTCACTGTCAAAGCATGGCCTTGGACAAGTGGTGTAAGTCTGCACCCAGGAACTTAATCTGGGCCGCTGAAGTAAAGCACACCATACTTAACTACTAGGCCATGGGGCTGGCCCCAATACTTAGCTTCTTTATATAACAAACATTTATTATTTCATAGTTTCTGTGGTCAGGCATCTAGGCAGGGTTTAGCTGGGTCTCTCAGACTCAAGGTCTCTCCTGAAGTTGCAATCAAGCTGTCAGCTGAGGTTATTTATGGTCATCTCAAATCTCAACTGGCACTGAAGTTTTCATTTCTAAGTTCACTCGTGCTGTGTAGCTAGGCTGAAGATTCTCATGTGCTGTTGGACTGAGGGCCTCAGCTCCTCACCGTGCCATGTGGGTACCTCCATGGGACTGCTCACAGCATGGCAGCGTGCTTCCTCTAGGGCAAGTGATCCCAGAGAGTGAGCAAGAGAGCACCACAAAAGAGGTCACAGTCCTTTTGTAACCTAATCTCAGAAATGACAGCCCAGCACTCTTACCATATTCTACTCATTAGAAGCAAAGCACTAGGTCCAATTCACACTCAAGAGGCTTAAATAGTATATCATATCAGATTTAGATCACTCTAGAAAATGCTAAACGATGACAAATGAATTTATTTCTGATGAGATGAAACAAAATTAGCATGTTCGGTGTGACTAACTCAACTCATAAAATGCCTTTGATGAATCCAATTTTTTTCCCAAGAAAGCTAATTTAGTGATTTTCAAAATCATTTCTCATTAAACCCCTAAACAGTACAGAGTGCCTAAGATGTGCCAGGCACTGGGCTATGGGTTGACGGCACAAAGAGAGGTGTTAAACTTTGTTGTCCAGATCTTTGAAAATTCTTTTTAATTTTTTAGTTGTTTCGACTTTGTTTTGTTGAAACAAGGAATGATTACTTTACTAAATAAATATGCACTTAAATGTGCCCTTCCAAAGATCTCCAAAGCACCGAACTGTTAATATCTCCTTGGACCTTAGACTCCCTAAATAAAATAGGCGGAGACTCAGTGTACAGTTACACAGACTCACACATAAAAGAATCAGTTTGCCTGTCCTGTACCCAAAGGTTAGGACAGATGAGAACCTATCTTAGATTTCATCTTATCTGAGTGTCTATCCATTTTCCTATTCACTAGAGATTACTGCATTTCTCTGAGCTCAAACAAGCCAGTTTAGAATAGTCATTAACTCCATAAACCTGCTTATGTAGTTCATTCTTTCTCTTTAACCTCTTTATCCCCTGATTTACCAAAACCACAAAAGTCCTTGCACTCTGCAACTCTATTAGCATTAACGCTTTCAGCTTTCCCCTGACCTTGTTCTTGCCTTAAAGCTTTAACTATTGGCACCACGCAGTTGTTACACCTCTCCTTTCTTTCATTCCAAATGCACTATGCTTTACCTAAATCTTTGGGACCACCTTCAAACACCCATGTCAGATGTGTTTTTGCTCTTTGAATTCTTGTTCTTTAGTGGGCTTATAACCAGCTAGGCTTTGATTAAGTCTCTCTTAGTTGACAACAGTCTCTTTCCATACTGAAGGACTTTGAGCTTCATCTCCATGCACCAAACTGAATCATGCCTATTCCAACCATTCACATTAGAATTTCCACTGTCTCCAGAGTTTGTTTCCCTGTCTGAAATCAGATAATGAGAGAGTCTTCAGACAGAGTAACAGTCGGCAAGGTAAGATATCTGAGTCCCAATTCACCTCTTTAATTTAAGGAGAACTATAATAATATGGTGTACTGATAGTCCATCTACATAAAAGTGAATTCCATTACATTTCTATCATATTTTAGTCTGACAAAGTGAAGGTTACAGAGCCAATAGTAAAAGAGTACTACTCCACTGATATTGCTATTTATTCAACATTTCCACAGCAATATAAGATGCCACACAGGATGCATTTCTGGTGTTTGACACCACATCTGCCTAAGCTTGTGACATTGCTTGTCTAATTCATATGAATAAGTAGACATAACAAGCATTATGACTTTCAGGGATCTAGAACTCTGAAAAACTTAAAGAGGAAAACATTTCTGAAGAAAGGATTATAAAATAAAGATAGTTGCTCACCCAATTGAATTACACAAACATCACTGGATTCATGAATTAATACCGTAAAATCTAAATATGTTACAACAGTGAGTGGTCAGAAGAGCATAAATTGCTGTCACTGACAATCAGGCAATCTGGGACCTGTAGGCAGAGAGGATGCGCTCAGGACTTCTACTGTGGTTAGCAATATACAATAAAGAGCAAAACCAGTCCTCCAGAGGGGATCTGCAAAAGGTTGTAGACAGATGTTCTGAATCTTAGAGTCCAACAGGAGCATATTTAGGTCAAGGAATAAGGTTGAACAAGGAGAGAAAGAGCAGAAACAGAATGTGTTGTGTGACCTCCAGAAGCAGTTTCAATAGAAAATCGTCTTGACACATGCTTTCTAAAAGAGAAAAGAGATTAGCTCCGAACTACAGTTAAACTAACATAAAAAATCTGGATCTAAATGAAATTACATAGAAAATATTGTAAGATTTGAAAGTTCTATGACGTGGTCAATAGAAAATGGATTCTGTTTTTAAAACAGGATTCAGCGCACCAAAGAGCAGTGTGATTTTTTTTGAATGAGGCTTGTTTTATAGCAGTCATTCAGTGAAATTAAACTTTCTTAGAAAAGTCATTTTAATTCTTCTATATAGCCTTCCTCTTCCTAATATCCATGTAAAGATATAGAAATTGATGTAGTCAATAAAAGCACACCACATTGGAGTGACTGGAATTTCATTTTTCCATTATATATATATAGTTTTATTTATTACCCTTTATATATATTAATTAATTTATTTTTATTTATATATAATATGTACAAATGTTTATTTGATTTATATTTATTATCCATTTTATATATATGTATAAAATCAAAATTATGGTTGATTCTTCAGTGAGAATAAGAAACTGAGCAGTATAATCCTACGTAAACTCAGCCTGGTATCCTAGATGCAATCTTGCTACCCTACTCCTATATAGAAGGAAACCGTTATAGTAGCTGTCTACAGATAGAATTATTTAAGCAATTATGCTAGTAGCTAGGTTACCAAATTTCTATCTCTTTTTTCCTTTACCCCAATTTATCACTCCCTAGTCCCCACTATCTGGTCTCCCAACCCCTGCATCACACACACATAACATTCACTCCAGGCCAGATCATCTCCCTAGATTGTGCTTGGCCTCTAAAATCCTTCAAGGACTACAAGATGATTATGCTTCTAGAGTCTACATCACCCCTACCCCTAATCCTCTCCACTCTGGACATGAAGGGAATGAGAAAATGTCCTCATTTTCCCCACTAGGAGAGCATCCACACAACTTCTTAGTAATAGACAAGGAGGATCAACTCATGCTTTCACTCATTCTCCCCTCCATTTTTAGATGATTCTGATGAAGGGTGGCTTGCTTTTGGTTAGGTACTGATTCCACAGGATTGGGTCTCCTATGAAAGGGGACTCATGTACTAGTCTTGGCCTGGATTATTTCTTCTTGTTTCTGAAAAGCACACTAAAGAGCAGCATTGGAATATGAAAATCTTACTCCCATAGTCAAAGTGGCCTGTTATGAGAATAATAAAAATATGCTTATACATGTACACCACATTCCTACTCCGGTGTTTGGAGCCATGGAATTCAGGAAGATGAGGAATCATTTAATATATCGTTAAAACACAAAAATGATGGTATAAAAATAATAATCAAGAAAGGCTGCTTAAAACTCTCTGTTATAATGGAGATAACTTAGTTTTCATTTGAACTTTTTGGAAAAGAGCAGTAACCAAGAATATATCATATCATATCATATCAAATTAAAGTTTGGAATTTTTATAATTCAGATATAAAACTAAAGACCACAAAACCCTCGAACATTTAAAGGAAAATGAAAGAAGAACAACAAAATGGTCCCTACGGAACACCAAAGCTGTGTTTTCTACTTTTTTACTGAAACCTCCTTTTGTGATCCTAGTTTACACATTCTGTTGACCTGGTTTACAAATTACTTTATTTTCTTTGATAGTAATAAGAAAGCCCAAAAACAAAATCAGAAATAAGTGAGTACTGCAGGGCCCATCTGGTGGCAGCAGTTTGGGCCATGGACTAAAGCTCTAAGTTTCTGAAACAATAAGTTATACAGCTGCTCATTTTCCTGTTGGCTTCTGTTTAAGGCATAAGGATGTTCATAAGATTCAGTAACACTCCTCTTAGATGAACGAACTCTTGGACTGACATTCATGGTGAATTTGTCTTGCCACTTAGCACATTAGAAGAGACATTTTAACTTAATTGACGTAATTAATCCATAAGCAAGTGGTTAAATGCTCTTTGTTCTTGGTTTTCTCTTGGCACTGTTGGGGGTGGCTGAAGAGAATAAAGGATGACTCCTGCTTTCTATTGTTTCACGTACAACTGAACAAAAATACAAAAACACAAATTATGACAAAGTTACATAGTGCTTATTCTAGATACGCACTACACTAAGTGTTTTGATTATATTAATCCATTAAATTCTCCCATCATCCAGTGAAGTAGAATATGTTGTTATTATCTCCAGTTTACTGATGGGGAAAGCGAAGCATGGAGAATTTATATAATTTGCCCAATGCTACACAGCTAGTAAATTGCAGATCCAGGCTGCAGACCCAGGCATTCTGATTCCCCAACCTATGCTCTTACCAATATGTTCTACTGACCCTCAAAACAATTCGGTGTATACAAATTTACAGAAAAATTTATGACAGATAAATGAGGGCTGGAGAGGTTGCAACAGTCTTTACGGAGAAAGTGGAATGGACTTGGAACGTGGCAAATGAAGAGACCATGGCTAGGCAAGGAGTAAGGAATTCTGGCAAGAACATGAACAGTGAGCCTGGCGTGTTCACAGGGGAGTAAAGGAGCCAGCTAAGCATAGTGGACGGGAACGAGGAGAAATGAGATGAGTTAGTTAGGTCAGGGAAGGCTATGGAAATCCAGAACATTTCCTAGTGAAAATTGAATTCCTTAGAGGGTGAAGTTAAAATTGGGTTAGAGGACATTATCTCAAAAACATATTCAGTTACGTTCCAACAGAAACAAAGCTTCTCTCAAGGTGGAGCGGTCTCTAAATGATTGTTTCACTATTGGAAAAATTGAACGAGGGAAATACTGAGTGCCAGGTAAAGATCGATACATGTTTATTTTTAGGTAACATGGAACAATGGCATCCAAGGAGTCAGAGTTTTCCATATTGACCGACAGTCCATTTTGATTTGGACTCCATCTTTGTGATCTCTGTCCACTAGAGATACATCAGATTTGTGTTTAAGCTGAAATGTGGTTAGAGCCATGAGGCCTGCCTGGAGGAAAAGCAGACTTAGGGAAGTTTTCTCAATGTCACCTTCTCTTTGAGAGATCATTCTTAAAGGAAAATCAGTTGAGAGGCAAAGAGAAATTGTGTCCTACCTGTAAAAAGCAGAAAGGGAAGAGAGGGGAGGGAAATGGACACACACCTAAATCACCTCTGGGAAAAATGTGATACTAAGATGGCCTGGCCAGAAACAGAGTGAAGCTGAAGAAGGCAGGGGTGTTGAAATGTATCACCAGAAAAGTTAAGAAAGAGGGTGAAGTAGGCTAGCTCAGGAACATCACCAGAATACTGGAAGGAGAACAAGGAGAAATTTCATAACCTCTCAATCTTTCCAACTTCTTACAGTGTTCCAGAAGAGAGAAAGTGTGCTTGATAAGAATGATTTATTGAGCAATTATCTCTTTCCGCCCTCAGCTTTCTGGAACTGGACAGCAGACAAGTCTGGTGAATTATATTTGTGGAGTTCTCCGGAAGAGCTTCCTCTCAAGGATGCACAACTTTCCAGTTAGTCACGAGGCACCTCTACTTTCTGCACAGTTTCTGTAATTTTAACTTTTTCTTCTCTGTCCCTTTCTCAGCCCTTGCTCATTCCCCACTGATTTAAGATTGTTTACTGCACCATCACTATAATCATTATACTTACCCCTTGCATGTTTATCCAGAGTCCTTGCTCCCTTCCCCTGCCTCCCCTCGTTCCTTCACAGTGGTCCTACACTGGACTGTCTGCTCCCCGAGGAAATCAGATCCCTCATTTTCTACTCCATCTTCCCTCCCTCCTCCTCCAGCCATGCTTCTTTGGTTTCCCCATCCACCTCGTGACAAATACCCTACGAAAGAGAGGTTGTCCAGGCTCTCATCCCCTAGTAGGTCTCTTCACATCCTAGCATCTTGAGTCTCCACTTACTCTCATCCTTCCCTGCTTCTCGTGACTGCTGTGGTTACTGCTGACAAGCACAGGAGGAAGGATCTGAGGGAAAACTGTGCTTTTGGTTCACATTTGATTTGGGTAGCCTGAGAGTGCTGAAAAGTCTGTTTTCAACTGAATGTCCTACAGTCCCAAACGCAGTAAGCCAGTCTCGTTTTTCATCTGCTGTCATGACTAACTGGCAACTTCCAGGCATGGGGTGACTGTCTGGCGTCTCAAGCACACGCATGCAGACAATTACATGAAGAATGCCAATAGATAACAGACCATCAGGTCATGTTTTAGTAGAGTTCTTCTAGCAGGGAATATGTACCAGCATCTTAGATCAATTTTGGCACACTGTTTATTTTAGAAGTTTTGTTCCTGAGCTGTTGGGCACCTGAGCATTCCAGTGTTTTCTGCATTACAAAATCAAAGGAAAAACAAGTTTGGGGCTGCGTATTTTCAATCACCAGTGACTCAGTGACAGGTACCAAACTCATTTCACTTAAGATTGCAGGTTGAACTCAACTGGGGTCCCTGAAGAGAAAGACCTGCCCTTTATCCAGCACGTTAAAGAAAGTATTTCTTATATCTATTAAACAACCAGAAGAGGAAAGATGGTGCAACAGCTGGAAGAGCCCTGCAAGTATCAGGGTTACCAAGAGTCACTCAGAAATCTTTAAAATAATTTAAAGTGATGATAGAACAAATAATACGCTGTGTTTCTATTGATGCAGTAATCCTTAACCCTTGAACCTAACTTGTACTTGCACTGAGAAATCAGCAGAACTGTTTATGATGATCTACCAAGGCAATTTCCCATAGTTTGATTGATTGAGAAAGATGCTGATGATTTCCTCATTTAAATTATCCACGAAACACTAAAACACATGACTCTTTGCGGGAATTATCCTTCTAGGAAGAAAAGGAAACCCTTTTTTTTTTAAGAAATTATTTACAACTAACAAATGGATCAAGATAATACTGCACTGTGAGATCTAAATACATAGAAGATATATGGAGATCCCAGAGCTATGATTTCTTCAATTGTTTGCAAGATAACCAAAGCAATTCCAAGAAGTCTTGTTTTATTAGAAATCACCTTTCTTAAATATTGTCTGTCTAAGTTCATAGTAAGCAGACAGCTACCTTGGAAATGGGGTTAAGAAAAGATAAAATTCAAAGGCTTGAAAATAAGTAACGAAGAAGCAAGATTCTTTGAATCATTAACAGCACTACACACGCACAGAGATACAAAAACAGCTAAAAAGGCAAGGACAAAATTAAACAGTAATGATGATTTATAGTAAGATACTCTGAGACATGACAGAAGTCTCAGTACACCAAAAGGAAAATCTTGTTTGCTCAAATTATTTGTTTCTTCTGTCTAATGAATGTAATTCTAATATACAAGTGATAACACTGGCATTTCTTTGAAATGTTGATTCAGTTTAATTATGAAAATCACCAAGGTATTTTCTAGCTGCTGCATCACTCCCTGTACTAAGATTAATCACATCAACATCATTCATTTAATCTTCAAAGAGGAAGCAGTTGTCCACAAAAGCCTTCAAATAGCTTCATTAGTGCAATTTTTCAGTCTCAAACATTTAGCTGGCAGCATATGATGGAGAGTAAGGTCATTATATTCATCTATTTCCTAATCTAATTTTTTTAATGTTTCTACACTTAATGTAGAAACGGGTAAGTGAGGAGTTTTTGCCTTCTCTTTGTTTGGAAAACAGCTCAAAATATGAAGAAAATGTGGATGGCAATTAACAAAATACTTGGTCACTATGGCTACAATTGATGAAATGTAATGTTCAGGCCCAGAACCGGTTCATTTTCCCTTTTGGGGTTTGTTTAACGTGAAAAGGATTGGACCTAGAAATGCTGTGTTTTCTTGTCTCTTGTAGACAAAGAAAAACTTGGAGCATGAGAGACATTCCTTCAGTTCAGAAACTAGAATTAAAACAGTCATTGCAAGTAAAATTTCTTTGGTGTTTTAAAATGCAAGATGGATTTTGTATTTTAAAACAGAAATGGTCAACCTCGCTTATTCATTTTTCCTAAAATGCAGTTTTAGCATCCTTCTCTTTGTTAAGAGCATTAATAATCCCTTCAATTATTGGAAACCAATAGGTATCAGAGTCCCATAAAATAACACTGTAATATTTGACACATTGATCAAATCACAGTATCAATCATTAAAAATTACGCAGTTGCAATCAAAAGCATTCTCAGAGAGACATGGGTAGAGCCTGGCACTAAGGGGGTGTGGTGACTGAGTCATTTCTAATTACTGTACAGACACTGAAGGGTTATAAAATGTGTCAGAAAGTAAAATTTGCTGAGCCCATTACCAAGAAGCAAAACTTGCTAACTCCCAATTTAAACTTTGCATTTCATAAAGGAATGATTTATTTGACTTTTGACTGGTCCACTTGCAGAAATCATTGCATTGCAATATTCAGTGACTGTGCAAAGGGGAAAGAAAGGATAAATCATGCAGAGACATTCTCAAATTAATATCTGCTAAATTTTTAAGACAAGATCTGCCCATTCGGGCAAATAATGGGATATGTTGGGAGTTTAGGCAAAGGGATCAGGGCTTTTGGTCATGAAAACAGTCCATCAACCAACTGTAATGACAGGGCAACTGAACAAATTTTGTTTCTATAAATTATATAAAAATAGTTACAACATTTAAAATATCAACTTCTTTTAAATTACTTTAAAATAAGACTACAATGAGTTTTTGTGAGACTGAATTCTAATTGACATAAAACAATTTTAAGATAAAATACAAAGATGACAATAGTCCTAGCTTGAAAAGGTCTGTGTTGCCATTTGCCCAGCTACATGTGAAATCACCAGGGTAAAATGAAACTACATGAAAGAGGAGCAAGAAATTGCATTATTTACATAGGTGTTCAATATGACAGTCAGGAGGAAAAATAACTGTGTGCATTCTTTAATTCATGTATTTGTGAAGTTTTATTATCTACTATATGTAATATTGTGCTAGACATTCTGGGAAATATAAAGACAGAAAAGATAAACTCTCTTCTCTTGAGAAGTCTTTGCTATGACAGAAAAGGCAAGAGCACAAACATGTCTTAACAATAGAAGGCAATGTGAGGTAAATGACAAAATTGAGGGAAAACATGGCCAAGACTTCACAAGTAAATTTCTTCCTGGCTGGAAGATCATGGAAGGCTTCGTGGCATGACAACATCTGGGCTTCCAAGAATGGGTAAGATGTTGAAAGGTCAAGATTGGGAGAGAGAAGATTTAAATTTTACAGTTTAAAATATTTTATCTACTCTTCCCAATATTTAGTACGTTTTGTGTTCTCTGCAGTGAATGCTAAAAGTCCTTTTACTTGCAGAAGTGTCAAAAGAATTTTTTATAACAATAAACAGATAAATTTAGGAAGACTCAACGTTCATTCCAGTTGGAATTTCTGAAATTGAGCCTAAAATACCAATTTTAATGGTTAATCTTTTGGAGAAATCTTAATCCTGGGAAATCAACAAACTAAAATAGTCCCAGGAATAATGAATGTGTATTCCTGTTTGCAAGCATATAAAAGGATAAATATGGGCACCTCGACAAACTGTGAAGAGTTTAGGAAACAGAAACAATTGTATACAAAGTAATACCTAATCTGGCTCCTAATCTGAGTGCCTGGAATGTGTCTCACTAATATAAGAATATGCAGTGGCTCTTTTAACTGTGAGTAACTGAGAAGCCTCTTTCACGGAACTCTAAGGAGCTTAGAATCACCTTCCTGACCATCTTTCCTGTCTTCTATATATCCTCATAAAATATTTACTGTTCTTCTGAATGACCACTCTGATTATCCTTAGACTCCTTTCAGATTCCCTGATGATGTCATGGAAATGTTAAACCCATTATGCTAAGTTAGGACCTCCATCTGCAGTGACCTCTTGGCACAAGCTTCGAGGACAGCATGATATTTTTACATAAAAGTTAGTCTCCATTCAAATCCTCGAGGTCTGATCTAGAAAAAACACTGACAGTTCAATCAACCCTAATAAATACTTAACTAGGTCCATGGAAAAAAATAATACAATTCCCCCCAAAAATCCATTACACATTCACGACTGAGTCATAAAAATGTCTATTAAACGTACAATTATTTTACCACATTTTTATTGGAAAACAAGCATTTATCCTAATTTACAGGTTTAACCCAAAGGTGGTACATGACATTCCTTTTCATTAAGCCATTAAGGGAGTGACGAGTGATGGCGCTCAGCTCTCATTATCTTTAATGTAGTGTTTCAAATTGATCATGCATAATGCAATTACAAATCATAATTAAATTAATTTGTATTGATTTAGGATTTTATAAGTTGTTAATAACTACAGTGTAGCACATCTATTTCCGCAAATGAGCATTAATATTTTCAAACTGCCAAAGCACTTCCTCCTTTTTACTCCAGTTTTATTCTCCTGAAAAAGTTCACAAACTTATCACTAGTTTATGTAGATGAAAGCTAACTTCAAAACGCTATAGGCAGAAGTATTGAGTGTTTAAATAAGGTTTCTCCCAGAAACAATGTCTAATACATTTGTAAATTTAGGATCATCTAAGTTTAAAACTATATCTATGTCTGAAACACCTTGCCCTCCTCTATTTCCTAACCATGCCGCCCTGCCCCGCCCCCCAACTGCCTTCCTGGCTGGCTAGTACAGTCCTTGCACATAATACCAGCTTCTTATTGAGTGACTGACCCCTAGAAACCAAAGGAAACCAATGGAAATGCAGAAGTCTTTTCCTCAACATTGCAGGGGAGTGAAGAAGAATCTGGAAGCCAAGGGGAGGCCCAAGCAAACTTTGTCAGCCATCAAAGCCCAGGGAATTGGGTCTTCCCAGACACTTCCCTTCTCTCCTCATCCCAACCACCTTCTAAGGACAAAAGTTCCCTCAGAAATCTCTACATCTGAAGGCAAAGTGGAGAATCCACTAGTAGGCAGACTTTCCAGGAAATCCAAGGACACCTCCTCCCCTTGTTTCTCTCAAGAACTGAAGGGGAAGTTAGGAGAAGGAGAGCGAGACAAGAGAACTTGGAAAGCCCCATCAGTATGTTTTTGTAACCAACAAATATTGGACAAATTTGGCAATTCAGTCTGACTGGTTTTGTCACATACTAAAGAATTAGTCCTTTACTTCCTCTTATTTGAACTGTATATCCAGCCAGACCCATGGCCTAAACCACAAAGAGACATAATCTGGTCCTTCCACCCTCCACAAGCCTTGGAACTGGGACTAAGGCCGTGTGGACTGTTGCTTTCACGTGGGAGAATGGGCCTAGAGTTGAGGATTGTTTTTTTCAGTGTCTTTCTCTGAATGTGTTAAATGCTTTAAGGTCCTACAAGGGGAAAATGAAGAAATCAGATTTGGGAAGGCCGCCTTGTAAATGGAAGTGAAATGTTTATGAGAAAGGCTTAGAAATGAATAGTATGGGTGGAGTTCCCCGGATCCCAGCTGCCTTCGGGTAGGACTGGTCGGTAACAGACTCCGACTAAGCTTCGGGGGCGCACGTTCACGGCAAGGTTGAGGCTGGACGTCTGCGTAACTTCTCCGGCCGCGTTTGCCGCGCGCGAAGTTCGCTACTCACTAGCGACCCCTCCAGGTCTGAGGGAGAAATGAGCAGATGCAGGAGCGCACCGGACACTTGCCCCGCGGCGAGGAGCCGAGGTCTTTTCGGAGGCTCACCCCAGAGGGATGGTCCCATCGCGGAGCACTGTAAGCCTCCTGCTGGCCCTGTTCTGCGTAGACGTGGCGCCAGAGCCCCGCGTAAGGATCGAGTTCTCGGGCGGCCCAGGTGGGGGAGCGCAGAGATGTGCCGAGAGGGCGCCCGTGTCATCACCGCGATAGATAAGCCGAAGTTTCCGGGATCCCGAGCATAAACCGAGCGAGAGAGTAAAAACGTAGGCAGTTTTCAGGTGGAACCGAGGCGGGACTCCAAGGGAAGGAAACGCAGCGCAGAGTGAGGGCGGAGGCACCCGGGTCGCAGGGACCCTCCCTCCCCTTATATTGGCCACCTTTGGCTTGAACTCGCTTGTACATATGGGGTCGAACCACCGCGACGGTTTCAGATACAAACAAGCTTGAGCAACACTTTCTGTACACATCCCCCAGTTATTGAATAGTACACACACACACACAGGTCCACGAGCAAGAAAGGAAAATCAAAGGGGGTCCAAAACTTGAGTGGGTGGCAGGCCCTGCTCCTCTCTCAGCCGAGGTGCAACCAGGCTACACCCCACCCACCCTGGCCAAGTGGGAGCGACTGCATCCGTAGTTCACGCTTCGTGGATAAATGCAGGATCCGTTCAGTTGTTTCAGGTTTCTGAGGCCTCAGTTAGCCCAGTCGCATCACCAACCGGGAAAATCAGTGCACCAGTCTGAATTCTGAAAAATGTCTCTTTATAGTCAAGCACTTTGCTACAACAGATGGGGTCCCGGTGGTGTCTCTCTCCCCACACTACACAGAGAAACTCTCGAATGGGCCGCTGTGCCTGAGCCAAAGATTTCGGAAAGATTCCTCAGTTGTCAAGGGGTCTTTGCACTAAAAGGCACTCGAAGGAAAAGGGGTACAAGAACAAATGTTTTCAAGCAATTTCCAAATACATTGCTGTACTGGAGAATAAAATTAATTCACGCAAACGTAACACATTATTTTCCTTAACTAATAATACTCAGAGATGGTGATATGGATTTCCTTGGACTTGAGTTACAGTTGGAAAGTAGACTTCACACTGCAGCCCTGACAATGAGGCGCTAGCCATGAATTCTCCTGTGTGTGCTGTCCTCAGGATAGCGATAATGAAGCCCTATCCTCCAGGAAGAACACTTTCTGGGGAGAAAGATCCATCCATAAAAGAACTATTTTAAAATAAAAAGTAAGACTGGTTTTAATAAAGTCTTACAATTGAGGCTGAATTTAAGTGTTTGGAAACGGTGGGTTTAGTATTTTGTGGGGTTTTGGAGTTTTGTTGTTGTTGTTGGCATTGGTATGCAGTGCAAGTTGTTAAGTTTCCATGCAGAAATCAGTTTAAAATGCATGGATTCTATTATATGTACAATTTAATCACAAGGTATTTAAAATAGACATTTCCATCTAAAATCCAATCAGAAACCAACACAGTTCCTCCAGGCATTAGATGATCATCTCGATTTTGCATTTGTAAACTGGGAGAAATAAATGTGACTTGTGGATACCAAGAGGTCAAGTACGGCTGCTCAAATATTTTTCTTACAAAATGACGGATTTATTAGACAAATAAGTAGCCCGGCTGATGCAAAACCCCCAGTGATTGAATTTTGACGTTAAGTCAACAACAACTCGAACTACATCAGTGCTTCAAGATTTAGTTATGATGGTAGAGATTACTGAACAAATAAGAGCCAGAAATGAATACAGATTTCTGAGGATCTGCCCCTGGCACCCTCTTCTTGACATTCTCCTCCATATGCTCCCCCTATTCAGACTGTATTATAATTAAAGGACTTGCCTACGCCTTGCGAGTGGAAAAGAACTTTAAAATAATTAGGCATATTTTTCTGCTAAAAAAAAAAAAAAAGGACAGGCTTAGGGAGAAAGCCAATTGAGTTTCATTATAAATTCCTTCGTGGCCTGAAAGTCACCCACTATTAGAAGGGAGGGAGCATGCAGTAGGTGTTGAATTTAGTTTTGTTTTTTAAAGATCTTATTTTCATTAAGAGTTTGATAACCTACTCTCCTATCCCACCCTTTCCTTTAAAACAGCGCTTTCTGAAAGATTTGAGGACTTGGGCTACGTTAGTATCCCACTCGCGGATCCAAATCCACTGCTAAATAATTAAACCGCGAGTAGAATTTAGATTTCACCTTTCCTGGGTCAACGGCTCCCAGCGCCGCCCCCGCCCACCCCGACCCCCAACCCCCATGGAGCTGGCCATGGTGCTGAAAACCCCGCGTGACTCTTGCGCGGAGGGCACCACTCATGAAGGCTTTTGCTCCTCATGAAAGGGGGCTTAAATAAATGAGATTACATTTAAGCATAAAGCAGTTCATTTCTCATCTTTTCATGGAGAAAGGGGCTAATCTGCTCCTAGTGTGAAAATCTGCCTTTTATTTATTCTATGTGTGACTTCCTTACTGTAGTGGAATTGGTGATTCAATTTCCATTTAAGTCTTGTTGACCCAGTCAAGAACCCATTCCTGCCACCTTATCTTTCTCTTATTCCGCGATTTTTGGCTATAGTTTGATTCCCCCTCATCTATGCAACTGCTTATTTTGCAGTGAGAAATTTATGTTTGATTTTAGGGCTTCGTCTGACCAAGGGCTTGAAACAGTTTCTCTTAGTAGCTAGAAATTTGCTTTCTGAGTATCCAGGCACAGACTGCTAGAGGCAATAAACTGGTGTCAGATTTTTATCTCAGATTTTATTTAAATGTAGTAATAACTGCACTCTGTAAAATAAGTTGCCCATCCGGGCTTCTCTCTCGGTTGGTCATATTCCCCTCCACGTATGCATGTACCCATAATTTCTACAGATGTTTTCATCATGCTAGCTTTAAAACCACCTATTGTATTAGTTCTTTTCCCAAGTAAATAAACTTGGAAATACAAAATTGCTAACCCTAAGATAGTAATAGAATTCATAAGTAGAAAGGGATATTTCATAATTATTTTGCCACTCAGGATTACATAATAAGTTGTTCAAGTGAAGCCCTTGAATGAGGGAGGGGGGTGTAGTTCTTTATTCTTCTTCCTTTTTTAATACTGAATAGTATTTTCAGTCCAACAATGCATCTATTTACAGTTTGCCTGAACTTGTTTATGGATTTATATTTCAATACGCTCTTTAGGATGCAAAATTCCTGTCAAATTAAAGAGTGCTCATGTCTTGCCCGCTTCCAGCAAATCACTTGCAGCACCTAATAAATCCAGCTGGGGTTCCTTCCATAGCCTGATGCTGCTGAAATCATTATTGTCCTGCCTTGTTTCATGTCAGAGGCCTCTTCGCCTCATCTGTCATGAAACCAATTTCACTTTATTTACATCCATTTGCTAGTTTAATTACTGTGCTGATGAATAGCCTGAAGGAATTAAGTTACGAGTCTTTGGAAACCCAAAGCGACAGATATATGGGCTACCTTTTAACTACAGGGAAAGAAATGAAGGCCAGTGTGGCATGCACCAAAATTTAAAGATAATAAGTGTTTCTCTCTACCCAGCTACTTTTGAAATTCAGGATGATCCTGTCTTTTTGTATTCATCATCTCCTGGATGAAATACAGTGCTTTAGGACCTCTCATATTTACAAAATGACTGCAGTTCTCTACAATACTATTCTCTATTTTTTAATTTTAATTTAATTTTATTTTACTAAAAGACTTACAGATGATTTTCCAGCCAAACCAAATAATCTAACATACTAGTGTTTTTAATTAAAGGCACCTACCAATGTTAACCTTTCCTTGTAACTGAGAACTTACTTCTATATAGAGACAAATAGGTGCCTTTGTGAAAATAAAGAATATTTATACATCCAATCTAATATGCAGTACAAAGTACTCCACTTATATACTATAAATAATGTAACAGATGTCATTTATACAGTTTTTGTTTATCATTGATCACAATGTTACGATTATCTTCTTTAATGTATTTTTAAATCATAAATAAGAATATTCTGCTGTCTCTCTCCTCTACAAGTCCAATATAATAGAGTATTATGAATCTACGTTAATGACAGAGGGTTTGTGGTGTGGTGAATAGTCTATACTCTCAAATATATATAAGTACTCAGTCATTTGCATATATATTTTTTAAAACCTAAGATCAATAAACTTTTCAGTCATTCCATTATCCCATAAATTAACTACTGTAGTATAACCCTACTGATCATGACACTATTAAAAATCATGCCTACTAATGGTGACATTAAAATCATTTTCAAGGGTATTTTTTCCTAATTTTCATCATTAATTATAGATTTTAAAACTTAAAATTGATAATCCAGAAATTAAGTCTTCATGTGTTCACCATCACTGAGTACCAGTTAAAACAATAATATAACTGAACTGATATTTGATTTTATGTTTTCTGTATCCCCAGTTAGCATTACACATGTACCTTTTAAATCTAAGTGCCTCTATGTTTTCCTTTCGTTGCTTTGTTTCTGAGAATTTTCGACATTTTAAAGTCAGTACTTTCATTTGATTTCCCTAAAAATGGTGAGTTTATGGCACATGGCAAATCTGTTCATCATTTCAAGAAGGAATCTAAATTTTTTCTTATAGACAATGTACTTACTCATATACCATCTCCATGTTGAGTATATAATTACTTCTAAGGTTGTGCAAACTTTCTAAACTACTTATCCAACTGAAAACTATTTTAAACATTCAAGGACAAGAGATACTTCTAAACAAAGGAGAAATGAGAAAGATGGAGTTTTTAAATTTTCTCATTTCCTCTACTCCTAAAAGAATTAAATACTTTTTGCACCTTGTAGACTCTGCAGTTTCATTTATCATAAAACCAGCTTAAAAGAAGGGATAAGATGTAAATAAACATTCTACATTTACTATTAGAAGAACTAAAGATGGTGAAAACGCTACTGTCCGTGCAGATATATATTAATAAATTATATATTCATTACAAATCCTCCAGGCGCCTCCCCCCTTACCCCCCCTTACCTCCTCTAAATACACATTTGCCCCGTTACCCCTCCCCCACTACTTTTAATAAAGTTCATCTACAAAACCTACAAGACGAAAACAACTTTTTTGTATCAAGAGTCTTCCTTATAAAAGTTCTGCAATAAAGCAACCCTAAACAGGACCCTCCAGGTAAAATTTCCTTTTATTTTAATAGAACCAGATACTATTGCAATTCTTTTAGTAGAGATTTACGAACAGTCTTTAGCTTGACAGAATGGGAGTCTGTATAGGTTGAATCTTCTTTAGTTATTTTTATTCTTTTTTTTGTGTGTGTACAAAAGAAATGAAAACGATAGGAGTTTAAAATGCTTTCTCTTTCCCTCTCCCCCTCCCCCATCGCTCTCATTCTCCCCGTCTCGAAGACCCTCTCCTCCCTCTCCAGCTCTTTTTGATTAATAGATCCATGTGGCTAACGGCCTGACATATGGTGTGCGAAGCAGCTTGAGATAGTACCTTAGGCATCCCCTACGGCCATTAACATATTAGGGGCTTATGTGCAGTCAGACAGTCAGACCTCATCGAGAGCCGGCGTTTTCAGAAAGGCTGCACCCCAGACTGTTTGAGAGAGAGTTTCAATAATGCACCACTCTTCAATTTTAAAGGACTTGCTTCTGGTGCTGAAACACTAGGACAGAACCAGAATAAAGTTTAGAAATGAGACGCAGTTACATTCCACAACAACAGTAAAAATTGTGCTTACATCTGTTTGTATATGGATATGCACGTGGAGGCTCAGCTTCAAGCCCCCAAAACGCACCAGCTCCTGAGTATTATCAGTAAACACGCAACGTCAGCTGCCTGGATTTATTTTGTTTAAAGTCTTCTTTATACCGGGAATACTAACAGTACAATAACAGTACAGTTACTGATAGACATGATTCAAAAGCAAAAACAAAATATAGGCTTATGTTTAAGAAAGAAATTGTTCTGAACCATGTAGCTTGATGTTTTTCCCTAGTAGAAGAAATTAAGTGCATTTTTTTACATCTGTAGTCTTAAGAAAAAGAGCAATAAAATAGTGAACATTTTAACTTTAAAATATGTGATAGCTTCGACACATTTGCAGATCAAATTTCTGGAGAGGTAACTATTCTTGCTCTACAAAACCTGAAAGTTTACAAACAAATAAAAGTCTTGACAATGATTCTGAAAGGTGGGTAAAACCTCTAGCAGCTACACATACGCATAAAGATAATATATACACGTTACGTATGTATACATTTTTGACGAGGGAGATGATATTCCAAATCAAAGCAGACAGCCCACTTGAAGCTTATTTAATTCACTTTAACGTCGTAACCGAAGCTTGAAATTCGCTTTGCCCAACGTTCTTCTCCTTCCAGCCTCCTGCTGATAAAGCACTGCACCCCTTTTGAACTGTACTCTGGCTGTTTGCTTGGCAAATAAATGCTGTTCCGCCCTATTAAACCTTTTAGGTAGTTTCATCTTCGGATTTCTCAAATACAGAGCTAATAAGGAGGTGCTTTGATGCTGTTTTACTTTCAAACTATAGCCTCGAGGCGTTAAAACACGCAAAAGGTAACCGAAAAAGTAAATTGCCACGAGCAAGGCGCACCCTCCCTTTCAAAATCCCTCCGACCCTCTGCAGAGCACTGCGTGGCAGCCGAAAATCGCCTGTTCCTGTGCAGAACTACGTCCCGTTGGCAGCCCCTGGGGTTCTGAACCCGTGCCACGTTACCAGGGGGATGAGGAGAGAGGAGGCACTTTTAAATTTCAAAGCCCTGGAATCCCTTGGGGGAGAGGCAGGACCGGAGGTAGAGACCGCAAACCTTCCCAAAAGTTGATTCTAGACAAATATCAGATGGGAAGTGAAGGTTAAGCAACGGCAACTTGTTTAAGCAGCCAGCAATAAAACTTTTGCATTAGGCGTGGCGGCGGTGCGCTAGAGCCTGCTCAGAGGCGCTGAGGCTGGTTTCAAACCTCCTCGGGCTCAGACTACTTTGGAGGGAAGACCCGGGCGCGCGCTCATACTTTGCATACACTTGATCCTCCTAGACAAACACACACACAAGCGCACACACATATACACACAAAACGACTCAGTTGAATATAAGCAAATGAAACCATTGAAACCTATCTGTTTTCTTTAAAACTGGGATGAAACAGTCAGTCCCCCACTCAAAGGCGTCAGGATTGACAATAAGGTACATTTTCAGAAGAAATGCAAGCCCCCGGGAAATACCGCTGCCCAGAGTCAAATGGATCCTACCTGCTTTTTTAAAATGCCTGTATTTCCATTGCTAACTCATAAAACACATTTTAAGCAGGATAGTTGAGCTCCAATCTCAGCCTCAGAGCTCCTTGTCACATTCTGCTTCTCTTTCTCTTTCTTTCATCACAATGCTTTGGTAAAGTCGCATAAGTGATCAAAATTAACATAAATCATTATTAGTTATTAGGATTTGCTCTAAATTACACTGTGAATATGGCACCAGCCCCATCTGCCGCCCCTGCTCTCGCAGCAATAGATTGCAGATAAAATAATGTCCTTACCCCATTAGAAGGTTCCTGTCTCTGTAGCCAAAAGCCAAACAAAAGCAATAAATATCGGGCTTTTTCTCTCCACTATTCAGCTGTGACTCTTTTCATCAGCTCTTCCTCTAGAAAAGCTCGAAAGCTGCCTGAAAATATTGCATTTTATATCACCAAAGGGCGATTAATATTGCATTAACTGTATTTAACATTTTTTAAGCGCGAGTAATCTACAATGAGTTAGTTTCTGTTAATAAGTACAGGGGACATCAGAACTACCGCAGACCACTTAAGACATCCGTATAAACATATTATTTGTCTCATACTTTGTTTTTGTTTTTGTTTTTAATATATAATGTTAGAGCGTAGCGCGCGATGTTTGAAGTGGAAGAATCTGTGTTAATGGTCTGCTTAAAGTATTCTGACACTGACTGGAGACAGCCAGGTCCCTGTCTTCATTAAATGTTTATTGTCAACACTTGGCGGGGGCGGAAAGGGGGGTGGGGGAAAAGATTGGTGTAAGTGAATTTCCACGGCTGGAAATTGTCAACACTTTGGTTTTTTTCTGATCCATGCCTAGAAAAGTTTGTATACCCTATGCTGCACTGAAGCCAGGCTTCAGAGTTAACAAACTTTTGTTTGTAATTCGTTTTACCTACAACGCAAGGAGTCTGTCTCTCTTTCTCCTCCATCCCTCCTTTTGCCATTTATCTTTCTAGGTTCTCTTTTAAGACCTTCCGTTTCCCTTCTGTTCCTGTCCTCTTCCCTTTCTAAGTCAGAGAGAAGCGACCTCCGGGTCTTTCGGGCTTGGGGCAGAGGATGGGACTGGGGCGCGTTTCGCCCGACCTCTGGCTTTGCTGGAGCAGCACGCTAGTCTCACTGCTTGTGCCTTGCCAGCTTCTCTCGGACCCGAGATTTTCAACCTCCATTTTGCGATCCAGGATTCTACTGAATTCTCCGGGACGAAAGCCCAGCAGCCAGCCGTCCTCTCGCCCCGGGTATAAATCCTTGCGTAATAAATTCAAATCCGTAGCAAGGCTTTGGTGGTACGCCCCTTAACAAAACAAAAGCTAAGATCTTTTCCAACAACGTAAACCAGTTTTGAAAGTTTTGTGGTTTTTAAGGTTTCTGTTGACTTAGGCAAACTGTGGGGAAGGGAGTATTTTTAACCTCTGGGAGATACTGGTCCATTCAGGACGTCCTCAAAGGCTCTTAGAGGGTGCGAGAGGACCTCCGGGAGCGCCTAATTACCAGCTGCGGAACGCCGCCTCACCTCTCCTTGGAGACTCCGCGCACGCAACGCGCATGTGCGGGCTGGGCGCGCTCCCCGCGGTCTGCGCCCTGGTGGCCACCCCTGCGCACGCGCGGGACGCCCGGGCCTCGGGCTGTTGACCCGCTCCGGTCCTGGGCGGCTTGGGCAATTGCTGGCCCGGGCCAGCTGCCCGGTGGCTGTCCCGCCGTCCGAGAGGAGCTGCGGCCTCCGGCAGCTGGAAGCCTCGGAGCAGGCGGCGGAGGGGCGCAGGCCGGGCGCGCCGCGTTTGCTGAGCCGCAGCTCGCGCTCTTGGGTCGCTGGGATTCCCCGCGCGCCTGCCGCGGGTGGGTGGGTGTTTCAACGGGATGAGCGAAAACCCTGCAAGGGTCGCGAGAGGGTGGGTCCCCTCCTGGCTCAAATTCTGTCCCAATCTGCTCTGCCGGTGGTTTGAAACGGACCCGCCAACCCGCCCGCCCCGGAGTCCGAAGTCACGCCGGGGAGCCTAAAGAGCTGCAGACCGCGGCGGCTGGAGGGGAGGAAGCGGTCCCACGAGGCCGCCTCCAAAATAACTCCCGGAGCCCGAGGAGCGCTCGGCCGCTCCAGTTTCGGGGCTCTTCCCGGACTGCGCCCCGCCCTACAGATCCACCAACTTTCCGGGAGGGGGAGGAGGGCTGCCCGTCTCCCGTCAAGCGGACTTGACAACAATTACGAAAGTTTTTAATTAGCTTCTTGTTATCATTCATTTTATTAATTTTCAGAACTCTCAGGCCATGAATTATTCAAAAGGCAAGCCAACCAGAGCGGGGCGGCCGCGCGCCCCCGCCGCACGTTCCCGGCCCGGCTCGGGCCGCGCTGCCCGCCTGCTGCCCCGGAGGGCGTGAGCCCGCCCGGCCCCGCCAGCCGCGGTGGCGCGAAGGTTTGATCAAATATTAAATAACGTAATTATTGCGACAAGGCTTGTCTCGCAGGTGGAAAAGAGGCCCCCCGTGAGAATTAGAATTCGGCAGCTATTTTTAAAAAATCAATTAAGCTTGCGGTCTCCTTTGAAATCGCCCGCGAGGACCGTGTGGCTATCATCGTGGGGCTAAGACTGCAGCGGCAATAACACCGATAAGCAGAACCATACCAGATAATAATTGTGGTCCTCACTTTTATCATCCTGCTGGCCACCAGGGCCATGGAATGGGGTGGAGAATGCTTTTAGCCAGGGACAGAAGTCACAATTCCAACTTCACGGACTAGACTATGAATGCCCATTTACGTCAAAGATGGAGCTGCGATGCTTCGCGCAGGGTTGACAGAAGAGGCCAGGGCAACAGGGCAGGGAGCAGAGGGTGCGAGCTGGACCGGTGAGTCCTGCAGTTAGGGCGCCCTGTCCTCTTTCGGCGCGGCCACGTGTAGGAACGCGACCCAGGTACTCTTAATATTACAAGAAAGTAAAAATCGATACAATCACGGCAGTGGGTGGCTACAGTTTATTTATGAGAGTGTAATCGAAGTTGAGAGCAATTTCAGAACACGCATTAAACAAAAATCTGTTTAGAAGTTAGGTGATGTGTCTTGAGGACATCATTTCTTAGACCTACAGAAGGAGCAGGACCCGGAGCTGGGACTGGGGAAAAGAAAAACTTTAAACGAATGGATGGCATAAACGTGCCAGGTTCATTTTGCTTATTATTCTTTTGCCTTTCCTACGCCACCACCGCCTGGATTTCCTGAGAAGTTGAAATGCGAACGGAACGCAATTTTCCCACTCTCTCCAACTTATTTTGAGATTATTCTTTAAAAGTACCAGAGCCACACATTTTACTACTTCCACCCACTGACTGGTGCCAGAATCCGTCTAGAGTGAAGTTCTGCTCTTCAGAACCAGAAAACTTTGAAAGGCCAACTATCCCCTCGCCGAGTGGCAAGACTTTGCACTCTCTTCAGGAGGACATTTGTTTGCTTGTTTGTTTGTGTCTTCACGGATTGCCAGTTACAGATGTCTTAGAATAGTCTTATTATTTCTTCCAGCGGCACACAGATCCACTCACCGGAAAGCAAAGCATTTCTTGTTTTGCACAGTTTCCTACTATATAAAATAGGAAACTCTGCAAAGCATGTATTCTCATCTGTTTTATTAACATAATATTTTCTTTTATTTGGTAAAGATTTTACTTAATACAAAACAAATGCTTAAGTTCTTATTACATACATTGGTCATCATTGTATAATACAAATGTATTTGCCTGTAACATTTCTGTTTGGGGCAGATTTTTTTTAAAGAAAAAAACAGCCTTTGTAAATCTTTTTTACTTGTGCATTCTCAGTTCTCCAGTAATGAAATCTGGTCATACTTTTCTATAAAATAACGTGTTTTTTTTTACAAATGCATTTTATTAAAAACTTTGATGACATTTCAAATCAAGAGCAACAGAAACAAATCAATTTTGATGGAAGAGATCTATTTTAAAAAATACCTCTAGTCCTTTTTTTTTAAAACATTAACAACTGTTTAAAATCACAGCTTTTTAAATGTACTATTCTTTTTTGAACATCAAGTGTCTTGTTTCACAGATTTGCCGGTGAAATTAAAAAGGTCTGGCTAAAATAGAATGACTTCAGAAGATATAATCCCAGCTATAAAGAAACTTTGTACATTTGGCATCTGATCTTGTCCCAGGCCACCAAGAAATAGAGAATCTCTGGTCCCTCTGGAGCAGTAGGTGGCACACTAAATGTTCCAAATGAACTGAGGCATGGACAGATCAGTGGATGGTTTTTATATTTGTTACCCTCCAAAGAAAAGTCAATTAATTATCGCATTTTTAAGTAACATTTTTAGGTTAGAACAACACAGATATAAACCTTCAAATGCCTCTGTCCCTGAACCTCAATTTAAATATTTTGAGGGTGCCTGGTTATTTATTACCTTCCACCACTCTGAAACAAGGGCTGTGGTGTAAGAGTTTCTGCAGTTAAAAAGAAAAACAAAACTTTGATAAACACAGGCAACTAATATAGAATTCATTTTATTCAGAGCACCGCTTTTCACATGAGTTATCTGAAAGTGAATTCTGATTCAGCAGAAAAATACATCATTCTCACCCCTTCCCCTCTTTTCATCCCCCTTTCAACATCCTCCCCTTCCCTGTATTTTTGGTTGAATTGAGTGTCATTTGTTGACCGGCTCTACTAGGAGTTGGCCCAGTAAAAACACAAAAATGCACCCAAATCATAAAATTGCTCTTCTTTCAGTTATGTTTTATTGGTAAGTGTACTGGGACACATCCCCCTGTTGTATTTTGGCGCACAGAAATGGTTCTGATAGAAGTGGGGAGGGGAAAGGTAATAGAGCAAGGACATAACCTAGAAGAAAGCTCAGCAGACATACATGGACAGGTAGATCAATCTGTGAGACGTCCCAGGATTAACACTGGCAGTTTGTAACCACTCTGTGAGTGTGTGCATTAAAGAAAATATTTACAATAATCTTCCTTTTTTCCTTTTCCTCTAAATACAAGAATAGGACAAGAATGTTGTGTTTTCGGTGAAAACAGGCAGTAGACTGTGAAATCACACTATCCACAAAACAGTCTATCAGAAAGCTAGCCCAGTATAGTGCTCAGTTTCAAATGCATAGGATGTTTGCGCTGCAAACAATGATATACAACGTAATTAAATAAATAATGCCTAACCAGAGTGAGACCTAATTGTGTTTCTTTCTGCACCTTTCAGAACATGCATGACTTCAGTCTTATTAAATGGCAGGTTTTTTCCTTTTCTTATTTGTTGTTTCCAATTTTTTAATTCTTATTAAAAGATGGTAAGAAACCACCTCCACAAGAGATTAAAAAGAGTATCTTGTGCACCAAGCAGGCCTGTTACCTAACCACCTTCAACTGTCTTTCTCACTTTTTTATTCATCAGCAGTTCATAAAGTTGCTTGATTATTACTATGAAATACTATACATGATTTTCTATTTGGGAGACTGATAGTGCAAATTAAAGTTCTTGCTACCCAACATTTGTCCCCAGCAATAAATTACTGTTGAATAATAATAATAATAATAATAATAATAATAATGAAACACAGTTGTTCTGCTTCCCCCACCCCCCAACATGCAGACCCTTTTGAAACAAACGGAGGCCTTTAAACCTGTCTTCCTTTCATCTGAGATTTAGTTGGTTTTTCTCACAGCCAAGCCCTGCTCCAACTGAAAGCAGAAACTTCTCAATATTTCAGTGATTTCATGTTGTCCAAGAGAGAAGGAAAGGAGACCCAGAAGGGCATGATGGAACTTGCTCTGTGGAGAAAACGGGACAGAGTATTTCCTAGTGTCTTCCACCCCAGCAGTCTACTTGAATCCATAGGAAAAAAAAAAAATCAGTAGGTAGTTTCAAATAAACCACTCAGAAAAATAAACCAAAGGGCAAGCAAGTTCTATGGGTGGGGGAAAGCTTACTTTGAAACAGTCCATCTTCTAGATCTTAGATATAACAGCAAAAATGAAAAGAGAAAAACCTTGTTAAAATTGTTTTATTTTCCTAGAATAAAATATTTATTTCGGAGGCCCTAAATTCTGCCTTTTAGTTAGCTCAAAGACTGTGCCTCTCTCCCTAAACACTCCCACCCAACGGGGACCAGGCCACAGGAGTACAGGTCGGTCACTGGAACACTTGGACTCCACCTAAACACGCAGCCACCGCCCCCCCCACCCCCGTGCCCCCTTCAGCTGTGTCCCCACTCACTTTGTGGCAATGGAGAGCAGCCATCGGAGTCTCATTGGAACGGAGAAAAATAAATCAAAGAGGACATGAACGGGGTGGAGGTGAGATTTAGAGGGAAAATTAATTAAACACACAGACAGAACAACTAGCTCGCTACCCAGAATTTCTGGTTCGTTTGGTTTTCGGTTTCTGACTAAGTTTGTGTGTGTAGGGTTGGGGCGGTGGTAGTAATGGTGGTGCTCTTTTTTCTCTTCCTTAGGGGGGAATGAAGCTGCAGAATACGGCTCCCCGGAGTTAAATTTCTAAAGCACTTTTTCTTTGTTTTTGTCCTGTTCTGTTTTAGTTTGTCTTTATTTGTCTAGTTTTTGGTGGTTGGTAGGTTTGCTTTTGTACGTGGTTCCTTGGTCCCCAGGAGATTTTGATAAGTGTCTCTGGTCAAAAACAGTTCATTTCCCTACCCTTCCCGAGTCTCCCCCCACCCTAGCCCCCAGAACCATCCTGCTCCTCAAAACCCCTCCTCCAGTCTCCGCTTTCCTTCCCCTCACTGCCCGCTCACCCAAATGCTCCCCCCTTCTCCCCCGCCATCTTCTCCTGTGTCCACACGCAGCACCCCAGACCTCTAGGCTGGGGGAGGGTAAGGGCAGGGAGAGCAGAGAGGGGGCGGAGGAGATCGCGGGAGGAGGGACTCCCCAAATGCAAGCAGGTAATGGACACTCCAAATCCGGGGGGAAGCAGACCCTTCAGCTCCCGCTCGGCCCCACCCGGCACCTCCCACCCCCCTCAGTAAGTGGCGGAGAATTTCATCCGCTTCTGCTTCTGTCTCTGGTTGCAAAACCACACCCGCACCACGTTCTTTTTGAGGTCCAGTTTCTCGGCGATGGCGGCGATCTTCTCGGACGAGGGCCGGGGTTGTACGGCGAAGTAGGCCTCGAGGGAGCGCTTCTCGGGCGCGGCGATGGAAGTCCGCTTGCGCTTCTTCTCGCCGCCGTTGAAGAGCTCGGGCTTGTTCATTTTCTCGCGCTGCGCGCCCTCGGCCTCCTCGAGCCACGCCTGCAGGATGGGCTTGAGCGCGATCATGTTGTTGTGCGACAGCGTGAGCGACTCGAACCTGCAGATGGTGCTCTGGCTGAGCGAGCCCACGCCCGGGATCTTGAGGTTGGCCAGCGCCGAGCCCACGTCGGCCTGCGTCACGCCCAGCTTGATGCGCCGCTGCTTGAAGCGCTCGGCGAACGCCTCGAGCTCGCGCGGGTCCGTGTCCGAGTCGCAGATGGACGCCAGGCCCGCCGCGCCCACCACGGCCGCCGCCGCCGACGCCGCCGCCACCTGCCCGGCCGCGGCCGCCGCCGCCGCCGCCGCCGCGCCGTGGTGCGCCGCCGCCGCCACCAGCCCGGGGTGCGGCAGCCCCGACGGCATGTTCATGGCGGCCGCCGCCGCGGGGTGCGACAGGTGGCCCAGGCCGTGCATGTGCGGATGCGGGTGCGCCGAGCCGCCCAGCAGCCCGCCGCCCGGGCCGCCGCCGCCGCCCCCCGGGCCGCCGCCGCCGCCGCCGCCCCCGGGGCCGCCACCGCCTGGGCCGCCGCCGCCCCCCGGGCCACCGCCGCCCCCCGGGCCGTCGTGGGCGCCGCCGCCGCCGCCCGCCGCCCCCGCGCCGCCTGCGCCGGCCATGAGCGCGAGCGAGGGCGACGAGATGTGGTCCAGCAGGTCGCCGGGCTCCAGCGCCTGGTGGTGGTGGTGGTGGTGGTGGTGATGCGCCAGCGGCACGGTGGACGTGGACGTGCATGGCACGCTGTTCATCGTGTGGTACGTGGCGTCCGGCTTGAACGGGTGGCTCTTGCCCTGGGACACCGCGATGTCCACGGCCGCCAGCGCCTCCGCCCGCGCCAGCAGCGTTTCGTCTAGGCTGGCGAAGAGGTTGCTCTGCAGCTGCAGGCGACACAAACCAAACCAAAAAACCACAAAACCAAAAAAAGCAAAAACACAAAACAAAACCACACACAATCCGGCAAGCACAACGAGCAAAGGGCAAACACAAAGCAACCAAAATAACAACAACGGAGGTGGGGATAGTGGAGACCCGGAAAAACGGAATGGGGGACACATTGGGGACGAAACAAGGGGACAGACGAGAAGGGACGGGAGTGTGGGGAGGGGGGCAGACGCGGGAGAGAGGGGGACAGAGGAATACATTCCGGGAACGGGCGTGGGAGACGAAAAAGGAGGGGAAAAGAAGAAGAAATGGAGATGTAACTCGCAGCTGGGGACCCGTGTCACACACCCGAACACGCACAGAGACCACCTTTCCGAGGCATGAAATTAACAGAGAAAGTGAAGGGAAGTCGAGAGTCATGGCCCCAGCGCTCCCCACTATGATCGCAGGCGCCCGAGACCCGGGCAGAGGCGACGCGAACACAACATTAAGCGCCACTGTATAAAACGTGCCTCGCAGCGGGATTTCTCTAAAACTCCCTGTCCGCAAATCCCCGCACCGGGACCTGGGCACACACCAGGACCCAACATGCAGCGTCTCGGAGACGGGGAGGGGGCGGGCGCGCGGGCCGGGGCTGCGGGCGTGGGGCGCTTACCGGCGGCGTGGGCAGGCAGGCCCGCCGGATGGCCTCGGAACTGGAGTGCAGAGACGGGTACTTGTGCTCAGGGAGGGTGGGATGCATGGCAAAGTGAGGCTGCTTGCTGTTCATGGACATCATCTTGATGGCTTGGCATGTAAATCCACAAACACTCCGAAAGTCCGCGGGAAAGTGTGCACGCCGACTCCCCCGGCCTCCCTTCCGAGGCTGCTGCCGAGGTGGCTAGCGGCACGAAGGCGGCGGCCGCGCGGGGGGCTGCTGCTGCGCCTGCTGCCGCCGCTGCCGCCCGACGCTCCCTTTGACCGCGCAGAGCGCCGCGCACCGGCCTTGCGATCCCACTTCTCCGAGAGCTCTAGCCCGGCGCGCCGACGGGATGCACTCCTCTTACACCTGAGCCCCACTTCTCGCGGCCGGTCCGGGAAGCTCTCGCGAGAGCTCGCGGCCCCGCCGCGCTGACAGGCATCAACTGTCTCCGTCTGTCTGACGCGCGCTCTCCCTCTCCTCGGCGCCGTGCGTCTGCGCGCGCGCGCGCTCTCCAGGCCGCTACCGGCGCGTGGGAGCCGCTCTTATAGTGACCACCAGCAAGGACAGCGCAGGTGACGCACCTGTAGCTGCCCGGGCATGCGCATTGCACGCCTCACCTTTCCCACCTTGGGTCTGGAAAGATCAAACGGGGCAGCTATTGTCTGAGGGTAGACACCTTTTAGGCAGAGAAAGATAAAATGCTCGTAAGCCCCTCGGTGGTTTCCCTACCCCCTCCCCAACACAAGCTCTGAATATATGCACATTACTTAGGAACACCTCCTCTCCAAGATGTCTAACAAGCTGTTATATAAGGTGCACAACTGGGCATTTGTATGTTAAATTATGCCCGTGCATTCCTCTGTATACAGTATAAATAACAACACAGAAATGCAGAAGGTGCTGTCTTTTGCTGCAAGAAACTGTTTCTTTCAAGGTTTATAAATAGCTTCCTGGAGAATAATCGCGGTGACAGACATTTGTTTGAACCAGGCAGACGCTATTGATTTCCATATAATTTCATTTCCTCCGCATACTTTGTTGTTGTTGTTGTTGTGAATATAACTGTGTCAGGCACCGACAGTGACAGCCACTTAGGAGCCACAAGGAGCGTGTGCTTCCTACTTGGAAACGGCTGTTGAAATGAAATTGTGCGTTTCTCTTATTGTTTGTCTCCTTTAACCGTGTACAAACCCACATTTCAAACGAGCTCCGGGTGATCTGAGGCTTCTAGTAATCAAAAGGAAAAAATAGTTAACAGGGTGTAGATGGGATCTTTTCCTCCTCTCAGCATGGCGCGCGCGTACACACACACACACACACACACACACACACACACTATATGCTGGAAACTCCAAGAAAAGGAAACTGCTTCAGAGAAAAGGGAATAAAATGTCGAAAAGAGAACTTTCTTTTCCCTTCCATCCTTTTGGTTTCTTTGCTTCTTATCTCTGTCTGTGTGTGTATATATACATATATATTTTTTTTCCTTCAAAAAGAGACAGGACCAAGCCAGTTTGTAGGAAACCATGATTAAAATATTAATTCAAACCAATTTGAAAGAATGGGCCCAAGCTCTCGTCCGGCCTTTATTTATTTACTTTTATTATTATGAAATCAAAAGCTAAGAAGAAGAATAAATCAATTAGCCAACCCGTTGTATGGCCCTTATGTGGCAGGCAGATCAAGGGCCTCCTGGGGAACCACAGTTCAGGTGCCTGTGTCCCCAGGGACGCAGCGCCTGCCGGGGGTGATAATAACAGCCCAGATGTTATCACATCTGCGGCGAGAGAGCCGGAGACCCGCGAGGGGCTGCTTATGGGAGGCAGAGATCAGATAAATAATCTTTCTGGTCTCTCCCACACCAAGGAGGTCTGTGTTTCCACCAAGTAGCAGATCTCAATTCTATAAACCTAAGTTTGCGTTCTAGCGGATTTTATCTTTTCTTTGGATAAATGCGTGCGTATTTAGCATACCACTCACTACTCAGATTCCAAGAGGAGTCCGCAGGCGTCATCCTGGCTTTTTCTTCTTTCTTTTCTCCTCTGTCTACCAACTACCCCCCCCCCACGCCCCCCCACCCCTACTCCCCCACCCCCACCCCCGCCCTGCGCGCGGCTACAGCCTGAGAGGGGAGTAAGAAGTATGTTCACTTGCTGGTGCGAGAAGGAGCCGCATTTCCATCCATTACGCGGTCCCCTGGGAGTGCTAAATGCAACTTTATCTCCGTGGGGAATGGACGATGAGCAGGACAGCGCTGGAGAGGGAGAGTGAGTCCTACTGTAGTCGTCTCACCGGGTGTCCTGGCTTAACCTAATCCTTCCTGACACCCATCGTGGCGGTTCCCTGAGCTCTCCCGCGGGAGGAAGGAAGGGCCCTGCAGAGGGCGAACGCCTACATCCTGCCCTCCCCCCAGAGAAAGGCTGGCCTTTGGGGACCTCCGAAGGGTGCAGGGGGACAGAAACGAAAACAGCACAGTTTTGCGGCCAGGAGGACCCCCTGAGAGCGAAGTGGGCCCCTGAGTACCGGAAGCTCACTCGGTTTACCCTCCAATTCTGGAAAGCACGGAGACTCTTCTCCTAGCTTACCTCTCTTTGGACGACTGGAGTCCCTGCCTACCTTGGGGTGGGGCCAGACTTTTGCCCAGAATATCTCGCTTTTCCTGGGTCTAGATATATGAAGGCTGTGGATACAATCCCCTCACCGCCCTCCCTCCATGGATTCGAAGCCCATTTAGGGCACACCTGTGTCCACTATGACGCTTAACAAAGTGTTTGCCACAGAGTAAAAATGCTCTATAAAGCAATATGTGTCTAGAACGCAGGAGAAGCCAGATGGGGAGGGCCAGGGGCCAGGAGCAAAAGCCAGAAACAGTCCAACAAGCCAGGGCTAATTGGGGGCAAGCAGGAGACTCCTCTCTCCCTAAAAAGGAGATGGAGACTGGGCCAGAGGGTATGCTGTTCCCATGCAGAGCTGTAAATCTTGATTCCAGCCTTTTCTTTTTTGGAGGTCAGTTATTTCATCCCTACCTCATTAACTTTGTACCTTGCCTCTCTACCTCACATCCTTGCTGAGCACCAGTCTGGGCCAAGGTGAGACACTGGAGATCAAACGAGGTATAAAATATCTGCCCTCCAGGAGGTGGCAGTCTCTGAGAGTGGAGCAGATACAGGTGAAGAGGTGTTTATGGTACAAGTGTGACAGGTGGGATGAGAAGGAGTTGTACAGAATGTGGGGTGGAGGCCATGCTTGGAGAGTTATCCTGCAACATCCCTGCTGGGATCAGCCCCAGGCCAAAAAGTGGGGCACAGTGTCAGATCTGCTGGCAGTTTCTTGGACCTTATCAAGCCTTTCCCTAAGTACCCCAAGGCAGTGAAAGGAAAGGGTAGTGGACCAGGCTCCGGCCCACCAATATGTCACTGCTTTGTTTTCTGGGTTTGGCAAGTGCAGTAACTAGTTGGCCCCTGCCTGTGCTAATGATGCCCACATGGGGTCTGAGCCTTGGCATAGATTCCTGGGCAGGTTTTTTTTTCTCCTTCTTCTTGCTTAATGACCAACACAGATTTCCCCCCTCCCTTCATCTCATAGCTTTGCATTTTATCAAGAGGGGAATAATGAATGCACAGCTATTGATTTCCAAGGAATTTCCGCCCCCAGGGATAGGGAGTATATCATCTGGATCAGAGACACATTTCTTTCCCTCATTAATTAATTTTCTCCTCCTCCTTTGGCAGGCCCCACTTCACATTTCCTTCGGCAGTGCCTCTTTCTCGAGCTCAAGGAGCAGAGACATTCCTTGGTCGGAGTGAGGGCCTATGAGACAGTGCAAGGGCCGGCACTGTTGGGGGTGACCACTCCTCGCCTTTGACCAACCACCCCCTCCACAGCTGGGGAGAGCGCGCCTGACGGCTGCTGCCGGCTCGCGCAGCCTTTCTCCTGCCAAAGGGGCGCTGGGAAAGCTAGCGCTGGACTGAGCAGCGGCTACCTACACGCACCCCGCCTCCCGGAATTGAACCGAGTTATTTGTGCGGATTCAGGGACAGGGGTTTGGCCCTAAGGAATGTCCACTTAAGTACATGGAGGTTGTGTGTATGCAGGTGGAGGAGATCGGGCCCACCTTCCTTCCCGAACCCGAGGATCTGGCCCTACCTGCAGGCCCGGCCGCCTTGGGCTCTGGTGGCCCAAGCGGGAGCTCTGCTCCTGCCAGGCTCGGGGCGGCACGTTTCCCGCAGGCAGCCGCCGGGTTTGAAACTAGGCACACTCACCGCGGAGCTGGCGGCCCGCGTGCATGGCAAGCCCCCAGCGCCCTGAGCCGCGGCTCTAGAGGCCACGCGGGCTGTTCTAAGCAGGGCGAAGGGACAGGCAGGCGAGAAGCAGGCCCAGAGCTGAGGGTCGGTTCTTGGAAGAGGGGCTCACTTGGGCGGTCCCAGCGCCCTCTTGCTTGAACACTCTCTGTCCAAAGGATGGGACGGGTGCAGTACTGTCCCTTCCCCTCCTGGCAGACTTCTCTCTCTCTTAGCGCTACCCCTCGCGCTTCCCAGCCTGTCCCTCCCGCGGTGAGGGGACTGGGCTCCTCGCTGGCCCTGCCAGGGGCCCTCAGACCTCCCCAAGCAGCAATCGAAGCCGCGGCGCCCACCCCGCCCGGTCCTGGGCAATGGCTCTGCCCTCTGCCACCACCCAGGGCCCAGCTCAGCCCAAATCGGGGAGCCCAGAGCCACACTTTCGCTGGCCGGAGCTCGGAGATTTCCTGGAGGCCACTGTCCTCCTTTTCCACCCCGCCCTGCCAGGATCCGGGGCCGCTGGTCTCCCTTGGTCCCCAAGGCCGGGGTGGGTGGGTTATTGAGGCCCGTAGGGATGTCCTCCTGTAAGGCTCTCGGCCCCACATTCAGACTGGGTTCCAGCTGGAACCCGCGGAAGAGGTTCTTGAGTAATCCAGTGGAAAACTCACTGTTTTCTTTCTTCTGGCTGTTTAATTCAAATGCAACTCCCGTTGGGAACATTTTCCTCGATGTCGACCATGTCGCATGTCGCTTATACCCTTCCGACCCGAATGATGCTCCCAGTAAAGTTCACTGCGGGTCATCATCCCTCTGGGCGTTACATAAATAGAGATCTATGTGTGTATCTCCACCCTACTCTCTCTGTGGACTTAAAACCCGCCCAACTTGTGAAAGCCCTACGGGTGGGGCAGGACAACTAGGTCTCGGTCCTAACGGGGGCACTGCCTCCCCCGCCCACTGGTTGCCAGAACCAGTTTCGCTGTCCACGTGAACAATGTTGTAGCACTAAAACATGGCCACGGGCCTCTGTGGTTTAGGTCCCAAGAGGAGCAGAGCTGCTCCCGCCCCGCCCAGGCCCCTTCAAAACTGGAAGAGCGCGCTGCTCAGAGGCGGGGTTTCAAGGTTTCCAGGTGAAAAACAACAAAGAACAAACCAACTCTACGACAGACGCGCCCGCCGGTGACCCCACGCGATGAGATGGAAGTTCTGTCGCCTTCCCTCTCCGCAGATAGCCGCGTGCCCGCGGCTCCGTCCGGGACGCACGCAAGCCTAGGTTGGAGGGAGCTCCGCTGGCGCAAATGCACAGCAGAGGACCCCCATCCCCCCACGAGTGCAGTTCCGAGGACCGAGAGGCAGGCGCCGGTCGCTCTCCGCAGGCTCAGCTCTGCCGGCAGGAGCAGGATCCCCAAGAGGGTCCAGAAGCCGCGGAGGAAAGCGCGAAGCCGCGAGTCCAAATGCCAGAGTGCGGAGCTGGGTCCTGTCGCCCGGCTCCAGCGCTCGCCGGCGCCGCCGCCAGCCACCCCTCCACCCCGCCGCCCGCGCAAATCAAAGCCCCTTTCGAGGGACTGGGAAATAGTTGCCTTGTCATGTAACACATTGCCCTGATTTATTATAAAATTTTAACGAAATCATGCATATTTTAACAGCCTTTAATCACTGCATGAAAATTTAATTCATGGACTGTAGCGCGTTTAAATAAATGAAGTGTTAATTCATTAGGATTAATTAATTTGTTAAAGGATTGTGTGCAAGGTTAAGGTGGAAAGAAAACTCTTTTGTTGGTTTCGCGTCTTAATCGCCAGGTTACGCGAGCGGTAATAAAATGAGAGGAAATCGCAGAGCAGGTCTTTTCTGCGGCCGGGGCCCGGGCGGGACCAGCTGAGGGCGCCCTCAAGAGCGCGGGAAACTCCGGCCGGATGGGCACCGGCGACTCTGTCTTCCCGGGAGACCTGGGGGTGGGGGAGGTGGAGGGGAGAGCCGCACTGGCTGAGGGAATCCCGGAAGGCTAGGTGGTTCGCTGGAATCAGAGGGAGGAAAGGGGACTCAGAGCCGAGGCTGGCGGGCCAGACCTCACCTCCCCACCCCTAGCACGAAGATGACCCTGTGAGTGTGGCGAGGTCGCGCCTTCTGGCCCTCGGAGCGCCAAGGTTCGGCTTAATGGACAGATGATGGGCCAGCCCTGCCACCTCCTGAGCCTTCCAGCGCCCAGGGAGTCACCGTCTCGCCATGAAGCCGCCGGCCCTGGCAGCGACGGAGAGCCTAGAGTCTTGAGGAACGTTCAGAGAGGAGGCAGAGCAAAGCCAAACTGGGAAGCTCAGGCTGGAGCAACCGGGAAACCTTTCTCAACCAGGAGCCCTGCCGTTAGGGAATGGTTTCTTCAGCATCTCTTCTGAGACATCCGCTGAATAGGCGCTCCTTCCAGGATAGCAGACACTCAAAAGAGAAGTCCTCTTCCGCACCGAACTCTTATTCATCCTTAAAGACCCAATACAAATGGCACCTCCGTGAAGACGCCTGGTTTCCTTTCTGCTTCACGCTATCCCCAACAGGGACACTTCTACTCACCAATGCTGTAAGAATCAAAATGGACCAGAACTAGGTCCTCCCTCCTGTCACAGTCTCAATAAAAGCCTATATCAAATCCTTGCCCTCAGGGAGTAGATCTTAACACCTCCAAACTACAAGTGTCACACAAGGCACACACTTGGTTAATCCAACTAACATTTATTAGAGAAGTCTGCTCCCTAAGACACAGCAGAGCAAGGAGTCTACCTTATTTCAAAAAGTAGAGCTTCAGTTCAAAGTATTCTAGACTGCCTCTCTCATATAAAACTGAAGATCACCCTAGCCTGGGCTCCAGATGGGTTCTTAAATCTGCATCTTAATAGATGCTTCCTCAGTCAGAGTGGGGTTCCGAGAATTAGGCAATAAATGTTCACTATGCACTCTGAGATCATTGCTTAAAAGGTTTTTCTCTCTGCCAAGTATGATTAAAAGCTCGAGTTACATCACGATAGGCAAAGACTGTGCTGTTAGGACTCCCACCAATAAGAATGAAGGGTCTTATGAGGTTTGGGAAACCCTTCTAATCTAATAGGCCACACTCCATAAAATTCAACTGTTAATCTCAGTTTGATGTTCTCTACAAATCTCACTCACACACACAAAAGCAAGGGGGGAAAAAATCTAGTGCCTGTATTACACTTTAAATAATTGAAACTCATTCAAGTATAAGGAAACAAGAAGTTTCTCAAACATCTTAGAGTTCAAGACCAAAGTTCTTTCTTTGTTCAGTGGTACCTCTAGTTGTTTCAAACCAACGTAAGTATGAGACTTCAGGAAAACACAGCAGATTTGATATTAAGGGACTGTAAATCTTAGTCTACCATTTTGTTTTAGTCTGTTGATCCATTAGAAGAGGAAAAAGACATTTTGGATGGGAAGATTTTGAAAATTAGAAGATGAACACCAAAGGTCATGTCAGAAAAAAAAACCTAGCATCTTGTCACATTTCCTTAGCCATAGTATTTTAGAAAGATGAACAGTCAGACAAGATGGTTTTTATACAGACATGAACTGATAAGTGTCTACTTCCTTTATCACTAGTGCATCTTTTTCCAACAGATTTAGTGGGGATTTTTTTTTTTTTTTGAGGAAGATTAGCCCTAAGCTAACAACTGCCGCCAATCCTCTTTTTGCTGAGGAAGACTGGCCCTGAGCTAACATCCGTACCCATCTTCCTCTGCTTTATATGTGGGATGCCTGCCACAGCATGGCTTGAAAGTGGTAGGTAGGTCCACACTCGGGATCCAAACTGGCAAACCCCGGGTTGCCGAAGCAGAACATGCGAACTTAACCACTGCCACTGGGCTGGCCCCTAGTGCTATTTTTAAATTCATCTAAATCTCAAGAGTTAATGTGAATCTTTATAAAATTAAAAGTGGCACACACACACAACTCCCATCATTGAGCTTCCACTTAGTAGTAGAGTTAGATCCAGGAACATAGGCAGGAATTAAGTGCTACTTGAAAAGAAACATGCTAATATTTCCAAACTACTATTTTAAAAAGAACCCTTGGAAATTTCAAAGCCATTCATTCTTTGGCCTACAAATGTGAACTCCCATGCATGGAGGAGGAAGGGTACAAACTCTGGAGTGAGAGGCCCAGCTCCAAGACATGGTTCTATTCCATTCCAGCTGTGTGACCACTAATGCTCAACACACTTGTTTGTAAACTAGGTATGACAGTTCTTGTCTCACACAGTTTGAAAAAAGGATTAGATGAGATACAGGTTAGGAAAGTACTTAGTTTCAATAAAAAGCAGTTTTTGTTTTTTTTAAAGTGTGTATATAATAGACAATTAAAAATATGTGAGACCATCATACTTGACATGACATAACAGATTATGGTAAAGAGTACAAATGAGAATGTATGATTAAAATCAGACCCTGCACAAATTATTCCCTTCAACTGAGGAATTCATAGGTTTAATTTAATATATGAAGTCCTGTGTTGGGAAGGATGGATTAGTGTCTCTGAAGCACCTGGGAAACATGCTGCTCCAATCTAGGCACTCTCACTCCGGTCAGGCATTAGTAAATCATGTTAACACTCTGGATTTCCATGGAAGAGTGCCAGTACATATTTAGATTACAAACCGACACATTCTTGGTAAAGAAGAATTACAGACAGAATAAGAGTGAAGCTCACACCTAGATTTACTCCATTAGTTCAGAAAAATTTTAGATTTTTACCCTTAATAGCATTTCAAATGTATAACTACACTGTCAAAGATAAACTGCTAAAATCTCTGAAGGTATCCATTAGCTTTAACATATCAGAAAGAGAAGACAACATACTAATACTTATTGGAAAATATATATGATAAAACAAAAATTATGCTTTATAACTAGGGGAATTTTTGGCTCTTACTACTTTTCAAAGTGGAGGACATGATTCTCCAAATCACAAAAGTGACTTGTTATACTTCTATGGTTTTGTTGAATCCTTAGAGTCTATTATAACAGGGGTCAGCAAATTTTTCTGTAAAAGGCCAAACAGTAAATATTTTAGGCTTTGTGGGCCATGTGGTCTCTGTCACAACTATTTAACTCTGCCGTTGCAGGGCAGAAGCAGCCAGAGATAACATGTAAACAAATGACTGTAGCTGTGTTCTAAGACTTTACTTAGAAACACTGAAATTTGAACTTATCATTTTCCTGTGTCACAAAATATTCTCTGGATTTTTAAAAACCACTAAAAAATGTAGAAACCATTTCTAGTTCACAGGACTTTCACAAAAACAGGTGCAGTCCAGATTTGGTCCATACGCCACAGTTTGTCAACCCCCCATAAGATCAATTAAAAATGATAAGGTTTACTTGTCTTTATAGGCTAATTCAATAGCAAGACAACATCAAGAATTACAGTGCTTATGACATCTTTTATTCAATTCACATAGAAAAGCATGCAGTATTAATGTAAGACAGTACAGTATTAATGTAAAATGTTCAGTGCACATTAGATAAACAAGTCATTAGCATACAAACCATTTTTAAAGGCCCATATAGGCACACCAAACATGTTTAGAATAATATACTTTTTCAAAGCCTAAATTAAAAATTGTGCTTAGCTCACCTACTCTCACCTCGTCAACACTTCATGAAAAAAAAATTTTGTCCTACATAAAAGATATTCTATTAGCCAACTGAAACTTCTTTTTCTTAAGTAAGGAAAACAGTGCAAGCAAGAATGCTACCACCATGCACACAGAGTTTCCACAAAGGACAGTAACATGCAAACAAGAACTTCATCACTCCAAAAACAAGCTTCCCAGGCGTGTGAGTGGATCAAGAACTTGGCAATGAGCGCTTCTGCACCTGCATATCCAGAACAATGCAGCTACCACGTTTAGGCTTCTCCAGACCCAACCGTTCTATGCCTTCCTTCCCAAGTAGGCTCAAATTCTGATTGTTAACACACACAAAAAGATAAACAAATGAAAGCTACCTGACATAAAACAAATATTTTCATATAGAAAATGTATTCTTTCATACCAGCAAAATATGAATTTTCACAAAAACTGGACAAATGTTAAAAATGCATAAAATCTAGAAAAACGTAAATGAATACTGGAGTAAGGTTAGAGTGCTATTTCTCCACCACCGCCTTGCATAAAAGTTAGGCCATAACTAAATATAAATAAAAAGGGCCAGGCAAAATAATTTCCACTCCAGGAAAAGCTTTAAAGAAACTCAAGTGTCTTATGAGCATGTGTAGACAACACTAAAGTTTTATTTAAGAAATCCAAGTCCTGAAGACAACTGAGGCTCATTAACAGGCCATTGTATCTAACAGTTAAATCAAGATTCAAGAAAACATAACATACCAAACCAGACACATATACTATTAAAAAGAAACCCTCTCCCTATCCTTTCTGGTCAAAAAGACCCCCAAATGAAAAAGAACTCTTCAAAATGAACAGAAGTATTCTGGGAACAGGATAATCCACCATTCTGATTTGACACTCAATTCAAAATTGTACAGAACTTTTATGAGGGGAAAACAGTAACTTTAAAAACTTATATTCCTCTCAGGACAAAAAACATAAATGACAGCTTTCTAATGAGTCAACTTTTAGTTGCTTTTGATGGGCTGGCATTGGAAAGACTGCTCTGGATTTTTCTTTTTGTTGATTGATTCACATTTTTATTCCTCTTTTCAGGCACAAAGGAAGTAGACCAAGGAGACTGAAGCTGGTTATGAAGACCATGCATCTCTGAGGACATCTTAAACAAAGATGACCCAAACCTTTGATCTTCAAATAGCCGGTGTGAACTGCTTAACAAAACACCCTGGGAAAACTCAGTCTGAAACAAACAGCTTGGGGGTTTGATTTCATTAGTTCCTGGGTTAGAACTGGGATGGAGTGAAAAATCTTCATTCATTTCTTGGTCAGAGGGAGAGAGGAGAAAAAAAGAAGTGGGTTTCCATTCATTTCCATTTTCTAACTGATCAGTAGTTAGAGAACCTTTGGAAAGGTTTGGCTTAGTTCTTTCTTCCAACTTATCTGATTCCTCAAGAAATTCACTGCCTTGAGACGACTTGGATAAACCATCCAAATCCACCGACTTAAAACCGTTATTGCAAGGACTCTTGCTGTTGTCTGACTCTGACATCATTGAATCCAACTCAGAGATTTTGTCAAGGTAAGCTGCGTCCATTGATGCTTCGCTGGATGTTCTTGTCCGATTCATTTCAAAAGAGCGAATAGAATTCAACCTCTTGGATAAACATGAGCCTGATTTCTCACTCAATTTTGAAGAAATTTCTCCAACAGAATTTGCTATTGTGTTCCCCTCTGAGCTTTCAAAATCCAAGCTTTGGGCATAGCTTGTGGAACAACAATCCCAAAATCCTGTCTTTGGGGAAGTAAAACAGTCTGATTTCTTTTCATTTTCACTTCTATCATCTTCTGAAGAATCTTTATTACAAACACTTGAAGAATCACAAAAATCATCAAACACCAATTTTCTGAGATGGTTTGAGTGCTTTTTGGAGCCTCCTGCTTTGACCACAGAGCTCTCTCTGTTTTCTGGAGTACTGAGCTGAAGGCAACTCAGGGACAACGGAGTACAAGGAGCTGGAAGATCATAAAGTTCTTCATCTTTGTAGGGGACACAGTCACTTGGCTTATTACCCCATTCTCTTTCCAAATAAGTATCCATACTTGTATCTGTCACATCTAACATTATTTCCACTTGTTTTTGATATAGGTCTTTGTTCTTAGAACAATTTGGTTCTGTTTTGCTGATGCCTTCCTGTCTGGCAGAACTGCTAGAAGGCTTTGCCAGGTGAGAACTCGAGGTGGATGAGCCAAGCTGCTTTCTGGCACCATCACCTTGATTCTTTGATGCCATATCCTCCTCGCTGCATTTGCTCCCCTTGCCATCTGTAGAAAGTGTTCTCTGGCAAATGGAATTCATAGCTTCCTTCTCTTCACTTGAATTTTTTAGCTGTGCAATTTGAGATTCTAATTCCTCTATATACTTATCACTTCGTTCCAGGGCTTTCTTGAGGCGATTGGTTTCACGTTCATATTGTTCTACTTTGGACTGAAGAGCAGCTACTGTAAACCTTCCAAACCTGCAAGGAATGGAAGGATAGTTAAACTTACAGTTCAAGCTTTTCTCTCTCCTTTTTGAAGTTTAAGAGTGCAAATTGTCTCAGCCCATTCAAATTTCATCTAACAGTGACATTTCAGACCATTCAACAAACAGGACAAAAGCAAGGCCAGATGAAGTATCTTCAAAAAGATAATATACTTCCTCACTTATATAATAATAAGCATATGATAATAATGGCAAAGATCTAACAGAATACTTTTGTGGTCAAATCAGACTACTGGTAGCAGAGAGGCAGAAACTCGCTAATGATTTCCCTTACAAAAGCTAGCTCTATCAATTCAGCTCATATATGCATGAAGAGTTATCCCCTAAAACAATGGCAAAGATTTATGATAACATTTGAACAGTGGTCCACATCTTGAAATATTTACATTCAATCATTTTCCTATCGTACAGCAGTGTTTTACAATACATTTCTTATACAATGTCACCTTGTCAAACATAAAATGCCAATTTGAAATTCAGAAATCTTAGCAGTTCCAGCAGGGGTGGTTTTAAATACTTATTTGGACCCTTTCAATTATAGCCACCCTTGATCTGAAGCTTTTACTTGGCCTTTCTGAACACTGTGCTTTAATTCATTTCAGCTCTACTTATTTTTGGCATTTTACAACTGTATGAGACATCAATCTCATTTCTTCCAACTTTGAAATACAAAGTCAGTGCTTGTGATTCCAATATATTATACATAGGAACATTTTCACATTTTCTGAAAAAGAACATTTTGGAGAGTAACTGAAAAAGAATATATCAAAAACTCACTCCTTTTACTTGCGATTATCTTCTTTTCATTATTCCCTTAAAAACAAATACTGGGTTCAGCTGAGAAAATAATTCTTGAGCACCTACTATGGGCTGGTGGTATATGTGGAGCTGGGGAATACAAAGATCAACAAGACTGTCCCAGGTCCAAGGAACATAAAATGTCCACCTCAAATTCTAATTGACCACCAAGGAAAATTCCATTTTTCAGGAAAATGCTTCTTATGAGACAATAAACATGAGCCTTATGTTATAACCCCATGTAAAATAACTTCTCTCCACAAAAGTTCTTTTAAAGAGTCTTTTCTTAATCATCTTTTTGTGTGTGTGTGAGAGGAAGATTCACCCTGAGCTAACATCCGTTGCCAATCCTCCTCATTTTTTTGCTTAAGGAAGATTAGCCCTGAGCTAAAATCTGTGCCAATCTTACTCTACTTTGTATGTGGAATGCCTGTACAGCATGGCTGATGAGTGGAGCAGGTCCGCACCCAGAATCCGAACCTAGGAACCCCAGGCCACCAAAGCAGAGTGCGTGGAACTTTAACCACTTGGCCGTGGGGCCAACCCCTTAATCATCTGTTTGATGACTTAAATACTGACCCATTTTGAAGAATTCAGGGATTGTCTGTTGGGAGAAAGGTACTTGAGAAGCTGACTTCTAAAAATTGTTTTTATCTATGGGTTTATCTTTTTCTTTCTTTTTTCCCTAATTTTAAAAACAATTACAGTTAAGAAAATGTACTAAGTATTAAAGAAAACTATAAAGGAGAAGGAACCAACAGTAACTGCTCCTCTTAGAGTTAACCACTATATATTCTATGACTAGCACTCAATGCCCACCACCTCCTCCTAAGCTGTAGCCCAATGCAGTCTGCAGCTCACTCCCGACACGATCCCTGCTCTTGTCACTAATGGAAAAAAGCAGGGGCAAAGGTAAATATACATTCATAAAATCTTAGGGTTAAAAGGGCCTTTAAAGACATGTTACTGAATATTGATCTACTCACTGCAATTAACTGAACTCCCAGAAAGAGCACACGCCCTTCAACCTCTAAAAAAAAAAGTAAAAACCATAGGTATAACAAAAACAGCAGCTACAATAATAAACTTCCCTGTTTTAACAACAAAGTTTACTATTACGAGTATCTGGTTAAATGAATGAAGGGAGTTTTTCCCTCTTTGTTAAAGAAAAGAGTTTTGGTTTGTAAATGTAGCATTTGACACAGCTGTAGTTTCCACAAACAAATTTTAAAAAGTGGACAAAGATCCTTAAGTGCATTCAGCAAAAATGTTTGTGAGCTCTTGATTGTAACTACTCTAACATAACGAAATAACTTATATATTTTTAAATGGAAAAACTGTGTAGTATGTTTATTTAATGCAAACAGCAAAAGTGGCAGCCTTAAATTTGCTAAGATAAAATTTGTCTTTGCTTAAGTGCAATTTTTATAATGAAGGTACCCTCAGATGAAAATAATAAAAAAATTTAAAATCAAAGAATCTTACTAGATAGTAAGTCAGCTGCTACCAAAGGATGTCCTTAAGAACTCAGAGCCTTACATAAGGAAGACTAGTAACAAATAAGAAATGCTTCCCAAAATATTAGCAGCTTCTATTTCAAGTTTTAGCCTGGAATTTCAAACATAATGTCATTTTAAGATGCTACATTTGTCCCTAATTTTTTTTAAATAATGTTTTTAAAAGAAACAGTTCTGAGTTGAAGTCAAAATGATAGCCCTAACTGTATTTTTTATGTTACTTAGAGAGAAAAGTGAAGTCCATGAGAACTAACAACAAAGGCTAGCAACAGAGTATATGAGAGGAAAATATGAGAGCCAAGAGCAAGCAGAAGTCACTGATGGAGCTGGGTGTTTTCTAAAAGGTCACTGCCCTCAATTCCCCAAAGTTCTATTGCAATACTTTACAAGTCTATAATACTTTGAGTGATCAGACCTTTTTACCATGCTAATAAGGGATCTGTGCTGGTGGGCAACTAACGAAAATGTATAGTGAAAGCCATGGAACTGATCAATTAATCAATTCATGTATTTTATTTGTTTTCTGTCTTTCTCTTCCCCATCGGAGTATAAGCTCCAGGAAAGCAGGGAGTACGACCATCTTATATTTACTGCAAGCTCCCTAGAACAATTCCTGGTATACAGCAGTCCCTCATTAAATATTTCTTGAATAAATGTTATTTTCTTACTTTAAGATACATCAATGCCTTACATCAAGGCAGAGCCAACCGGATAAGCCAAGGTCCTCAGGCAGCTTTTACATCTTTGAGTTATGAGTCACTGTATTACTAAATTAAGTGTTTCATACATTTGACTGTTTATTTTCTTTCTTTTCACTGACCCAAGGAAAACAAAAGAGAATGACATATACACAATACAGTTGGTTTTTTTAATTCAGGCTTGCTGCTCTACACTGCTCCAACCAAAAGAACTTCCACTTTCACCTTAGCAAAAGAATGCAACCAGATGGAATTTCTGAGATAGGTATTAGGGATTTTCAGCTTACCCTAGATACCTATATATTAAATTTGGAAAGGGCAATTTACTTGATCATATAGAAACAACAATCAGGGACACATATGATGCTATCCTTCCAAGGAAGAAGACAATGAGGATAAGAGTTTATTTAATTTGGGTTTTAATAATCTGTTATTCGCACTAACTCTGGATGTTTCCAAAGTACATAACATTAAATGAATCAATGCCAAGGCAAGCCGGAGGGATTTCTAACATCATTTACTACACTTCCTTTTCCTGAGCAAATTTCAAAATGGAGTATTTTTTGTAAACATTCCATTAGAGACCAAAAGGCTTTGATTTTCAAAGTAGCAGTGATGGTCAAAGCCTTCATTATGTAAGAGAAAACATCGTAGTGCAGTTTGGGAGCTGCAAGTGATATGGGAAGTGTGTTCTGTTAGAATCTAGGAGAAGCTTAAAGAATTTTTCATCTTGCCATGTTAGCTGATGTATGCATTCTGGTTGAGGGCTCCCCTTGTCCAAAAAGCTACAGAGGTACAAGATTGTTCCTGTCCACACTAAAAGTAAGAGCAATGAAAGTCTTATTGGTTTGACTTTTGAGGTATTATAACTAGAGTAAGGGCATCTCTAAGAACAAAAAGTTCCCAAGACCACATTTTCTCATAGCCTGTCATACAGGAGAAACAGGATGTGTCTGTGTCTGAAGGGGGTGAGAAGAAGGAAATGTGATAAAAGAATGCCAGAACCACGTATCAAAAGAACTAACCTTTAGTGCTATGCTGCCATTAACTAGCTGTGAAAACTTGAACAATTTATTTTGCCTCTCTAGTTCACAATAGCATTCCTAACAAAAGGGATAAATGCAGCATGCCCAGTGGGCTGCTGCGATCACCAAACTACAGAAACACTTTGTGGGAGGGGAGCCCACTGCCTCCCATGTATCTTTGATTTTATATCTTTTCCTTACTTGCTCGCTGAGGTAACAGTGAAAACAATCTTTGTATCTGAACCAGCTTTTGTGATCTGGCTTACCTGATAGATTTTCAGTGGTGATGTCCTTGCTGTATGTGGGTCCGATAGGCACAAATGTCAGTTACCACAGTTTAGTTAAATAATAACACCAGTCACTTAACAACATGGTTCAAATTTACCACATTATATTAACTGTGAGTAAGTGCATAAAGAAAAAACTTAACAGCTAGCTTTTCAGTTCACAAAATACTATATAAGTAACAAATACGCATCATGATCAGTGACCAATCAGTCACTGTGCATTTGTTATTAGTTCACACACAGACAGTAAAACACGTATTTGTGCTGCCACAAGACATTTTAGAAAAATGGATAATCAAAAGACAGAACTGGCCAACAAAGAGGAAGGTGAGCAAAGAAATGAAAAGTGATTAACACTAGAAGTGACATTAGAATGAAATGTAAATGTAGTTTATAGAAGAATAGCTGATAGTGGGAATGTTGAAATTGTCACCATTCAAGAGACCCTAGGCATGCCAGAGGAACTCGGGAGAGGCAAACTTACTGACAAATGAGAAAAGCAATTGTTATGAAAAGGATAAAGATGTCTAGAGGAAATGACAGGCAAAAAACTTCACATTAAAGTAAATAGAGATATTTCATGACACTGAAAGCACAAAGGATAAAATGTTGGAAGCTGATGCAAACTTAAGAGTATGACAATTCATCAAGGTGTTAGAAAAGATGCTAGGTTCATTAACTTGATATGTCATAAGCTACATGATAAGAAGGCAAGTGTTTACAGTCATGTGCCAAATAACGATGTTTCTGTCAACAACAGACAGCATATACGACAGTGGTCCCATAAGATGAGTACCATATTACTGAGATGCATAGTAGGTTATACCATCTAGGTCTGTCCCTCATTCAGGGCTATGCCGAAAGTAAGTGGCAGGAATAGGATTTGAGTTCAAGTCTGTCTGAGTCCAAACACTATGTGTGAAATCATATGAAGTGCTTGAACATGAGATTCCTTCTTAAGTAATATCAGTAACTGCTTATACTATGAAATAGTGTAAAATGCAAGCTAGGTTTACCAAGTACAAAGTTTGTATACACAGCCAAGGGACTAGCAGTTTTGTAATATTAACTAATACATATATATGCTAACAGAAACATGGAGAGGAAATAAGAAAACAAAATGTGGAAAGACATACAGATATATATGCAAAAAGTTGATAAATATTTATCAAACACCTACTATGTTCTAGACACAAGTTCAAGAATATTTTGAAACTTCCAAAGATTATTTATTAATGTGGCCTTGCAGGAAACTATAGCACAGACAGATCACCCTGGCAAATGCCAACTAAAGAGGGTGGGTTTTTTTTCCTTTTTTTTTTTTTTTTGGTGAGGAAGATTGGCCCCAAGCTAACATCTGTGCCAATCTTCCTTTATTTTGTATGTGGGATGCTACCACAGCATGGCTTTAGGAGCAGTGTGTAGGTCCATGCCCAGTAACCAAAACTGCAAACCCCAGGCCACCAAAGTGGAGCACACAAACTTAACCACTATGTCACCAGGCCAGCCCAAAGGGTGGCTATTTTAACCAGAGATATAAGGACTAAGTCTGAACCAGAACCATGAACCGAAAGTTCCATGTTTAAGAATGCTAAGTATAGAAAGCATAGATGACTACTTTACCTCATGCACAATCAACAGGCATCTTCAACTACAAGGAAATGATGCTACTTACAAGACATCAGCAAAATTTTAAATGCAAAATTTTAGGCCCTATCCATCAAACAGGCACTTGTCTCTGAGTCTAATACTGAAGAAGAAAAAAACCCAAGCTGTGTTATATTGCATCTTAGTTGTCTCACAAAACAGAAAGTACTTCAATATTTGCAAGAATAAAAAAATGCCACAGTTTCCCCCTTGGAGACAAAGATCACATGGACAGTGGAACTAGACAAAGAATTAAAGCCCTTGGAACCATTTCTCCTCCCTCTACCTCCCAAAGCACTGTTTAAAAAGTAAGGTAGAGGCTTCTTTGCAAGCTTTCAAATGGAGAGCAGAATTTAAATATAATAGCTCAGGGGCCAGCCCCCATGGCTAAGTGCTTAAGTTCGCGTGTTCTGCCTCAGTGGCCTGGGGTTCACCAGTTCAGATCCTGGGCGCGGACCTATATACCACTCATCAGGCCATGCTGTGGAGGCATCCCACATACAAGAACTAGAACAACTTACCACTAGGTATACAACCATGTACTGTGGCTTTGGGGAGAAAAAAAAAAAAGAGGAAGATTGGCAACAGATGTTAGCTCAGGGCCAATCTTCCTCACCATAAAAAAAAAACAACATACCTTTAAAAAAATAAATATAAATAAAAATAATAGCTCATATTATTAACACAGTTTTAAAGGAAGTTTGTGTGTTATAACCAGGCACTTGTAGTTAAATATTGCAGTGCTGAAAATTCCTACTGAGATACCTAGAAATTCTTAATAAAAACCACCTGAGTGTTGGGCAGCATATAACTGAAGAGGGACAGATTCCCTTCTGCGTAAGTCTGTAAAAAGGGCTGAACCATATATATATTCACTGCCTGTGAAGGTGGACTACTCTTTCTACTGCGGAATAAATTCCATTCTATTTCATCAATATATTTCATTTCAATTCCATGCAGAAATTCCCTAATTTTCTGCCCCAAAAGAAATGATCAGCCTTGAAGTTTACATGACATCAACAGGGATCCTAATCTTTCATGGAAGGAGAGAAGCTTAAATGTGTTATTTTGTATCTCTTTACAGTTCTAAGAGGAATAAAGGACTTACACCTTTTCCCAAAATATAATAACCTTAACAACAACAACAACAAAGTCTCAACAGTCTAAAAGACTACAACTACTGTTGGGTAAAAAAAGCATATTTAAAAACCTCAGGCCTAGCATCTATACATTTTTCACTATAGTTAAATCAATCTCTTTGTCTCTCTCAATATGAGGAATAGTCTGAAACAAAACAAAACAAAAAAATAACCAGCCACTTTGTAAATATTACTCAGATGACAGTTACTGAGGACTAATGTAGGCTGAGGGGCTATGAGGAAAGAAAACAAAAGGAATAGAAGACATTATCCTTGTTCTCAAGCAGTTGATAATCCTTCTGACAACCTTGTTGCTTAGTCATTAGCATGCATTGCAGGCTCCTGAAATATCTTATCAATACAATAAAGACAAGCTGACAGAAAACTGCAGTAACTGTCCATCCCCAATTAGCTGAATATCCAGAGAAGGGCCCCTCAGGCGGCTGAGGAGCCTGAGCACACCTAGCTGTCATAGTCTGGCCCCAGGGTAACATCAGGCTCCCCTGACAGTCTATAAGTTCCCCTTCCGGGAAAACCAAAGGGCATAGCGGAATCAGTCATGGATCAGGCTGGGGTCAAATACTAGGAATCATGGCATTTGTCACAGCAGAATCGTGAGAAACAGAAAAGGCCAGCATAGGTCAAGAAGCCACAACAGCCAAGGCCAGCAAGACCAGAGGTGCTGCTGAGGATGGTAATGGCATGTCCAGAGACACAGTTTAGGAAGATCAGGCCTGTGAACCGGGAAGGTGCCACAGCTCAGACTCAGTAAGTACGGAGACACATAAGGGCAGGAAAACCCAGTTCAAGTAAGGAGATCAGACAAGATCTTGTCCAGGAGCCAGGCAAGCCCTAACATCGCCTTCTTTTTTCCCCTTTCTAACTGTCAATCTCTGGTACAATTTAGGAAAATTTCCGGAAATCCCTCTCCTCTCCAGACTGGAGAAAATGCCAGGAATCTGACTTTCTGCCCTCTTAAACCTTTAGTACTTTAAGTTTCAAGCAAGCTCAAAATCTTAATTCTCTGGTCAGTTCCCTTCAAGCAGCAACAGAGGGTATTAGAGTATAAGGGTCCCTTCCTTCTGCCAGGCCCCAAAGAAACACATACACACACACACGTATATGTATTTTATATATGTGTACATTTTAAAAAATATGTCTTAGCTTCAAGGAGGTGGTGTATTAACTGAGCGTGACAGTCATGTAACTGGTCAGTATAAAAAGCGTTCCTTAAAACAACATGATATAAGAACAATGGGAATAACAAGAGGAAAGTTCCCTCTGTCTAGGGAAATCATGCAAGGCCTTACAGGTAAAGCAACAACTGGACTAGATTTCAAAAAATGGATAGGAACTAACCAGGCAGAATAAAAAAGGAGAGGCTAATGGGGAGGACCAGGCAAGCCATGAGCAAAGGTACAAAGACATGTCACAACATGGCAAATCTGGCCCAGTGAGAATTCATGGCCAAAACAGGACAAGAAGGGGGAGGCTGGAGAGGAGGCAAGAAGGCTAAGCTGAAGTCACATTACATACTGCACTAAGAAATCTGAGCTTTAATTTGTAGGCAACAGGAAGTCACCAAAGGTTATTAAGCAGAGGAGTAAGATGATCAAATTTATATTCTAGAATTCAGGCAACAATAAGGCAGATGCTTGAGAGTTGAGTAGAAAAGAAGAGCAAGTAGTTGAAGGTTGTTAAAATAGGCTAAATAAGAAATCATGTGGATCTAAACTAGTGGGAATGAGAAGAAGATGGATCATAGAGGCATTTAAGAGGTAGGATGGAGAGAAAATAATGAATAAGCAGGTGTGGGATGAAAAGAAGGGATGGAGAAACATAGGAAGACGGAGGTTTTTATCTTAGGCAACCAGATGAGTAGCAAAGCCATTAAGGAGGATCGGAACAATGCAAGAGGATAATCAAGGTTTTGTGTGGGATGGATAATGGATACAATTATTTAGAGAGACACTTTTACCAGTTCCTTGTGCTACAGATGTTGTGCCAAGGACATAAAATTATTTCCTTTATTCCTTGCAATTACACATTATCCACATTTTACATAAAGAGAACGATGCCTCCAAGAGGTTAAGTAATTTATCAAATATTTATCTATTCATTTAATTATTCAACAAATATTTATCAAGTACTGAGGTTTTGCAAGTGAAGGAGATAGGCAGCAGGATCCTTATCCTTGTGGAGCTTAGAGTTTGGAATGGAGGAGACAGACAACAAACAGATCAGACAAGTAAACAAACTAGATAATTTTAGACAGTGATAAGGGTTAATAAGACAATAATACTACAACATTGGTTGAGTATTAACTATGGGCTCTAAGAGCATGTCAAGTTTTAATTCATTAAACCCTCTCTACAACCTGTATGACAGGTATTACTATTGACTCCATTTCATCAAACACAAAAACTTAGACACAAACAGCTTAAATTATCTTTCCCCAAATCACAGAGCTACTGAGTAGACAAAGCCAGAGCTCAGCCCTAAGGAGTCTGGCTCTGGAGCCTGTGCTCATAATCATATGCTATACTGCTTCACCACACCATGATTTTATTATGATGATATGACAATAAGACAGAGAAAGGAAGGAGAAGGTGCTGAAGCAGAGGGCTTGTTAGACTGAATGTTCAGGAAAGGCCTCTCTGAATCTGTTGACAGAAGGAGAAAGCCACATAAAGATCTGGAAGCAGAACATTCTCAGCAGAGGGAAAAAGTCCAGCATATTTTAGAAACAGAAGAAAGCCAGCATGGCTGGTGCAGGATGAGCTGGAGGAATAAGAACGAGATGAAGCGGAACAGGTAAGTGTAGACTAGCTTGTGAAAAATCTGGATTTTATTTTAGGAAAACAATGGATAGTTTTAAGTAGGAGATTTAAATAATTTTATTTATATTTTGTAAAAAGACAATTTTGACTATGGTGAAAATGAATTGGGTAGGGGAAGAAGGGGCAGAGTGGAAGCAGGGAAATTTGAATCCAGGTACCTGTCTCCAGAGCTAAGGATTTATTTAACCACTATGCTTTGTGGTGAATTTAAGGTATAGGATCTCCAGTGAAGTTATAAAATGGACAGATGGAAACATGAATCTACAGTTCAGGAGAAACGGCAAGGCCAAAGATTTATACTTTATTTTCTTATCTCTGACACACAAGTAGATGATTATTAAAGCCATGGTAGTAAATGAGATGGCTCAAGGAACACAAATACAGTAAAAAGGGAAGAAGGCCTAGGTCATAATCTATGAAGTCTATTCGTTCTCTTCAGTGGACTTCTTTTCATATACTAGTAACAGGAAATACTGCTTATTGTCTAGAGAGTGTCTGGAGCCTTTACCTCCCCCAAGAAGGAGCTGGAGCATGGGTGAAGAGTGGTCCATAATGCAAGCCTGGGGGTTGCTGTGCAGTAAAAGAGCTGCATGCTGGGAGACATTATCAAACCCACAGATCTCACTAAAGGAACAATGACAAGAACACATAACATTCTCGAATACATATTTATAGAAAGGAAAGCCATTAATCCAATTATACCAAGTTTGATGTAAATGACTTATGGAGTTTTGTACATGGAGCTTTATATCCTATGCTATTAAGGTGAGTTAGCAGCTGAGGGGAAGAAAAGCTGCCCTGCTAAAGCCTCATAATAGCTGGCAACATGGCACCAACCCTGCATAGCATGCCCAAGGCAAAAAAAATGGCACAAGTGAACAGAGAGATCTCGGAGAGAGGGCATGGAACTTCCAAATGCTTTACAAGTCACTTCTTCATACCTCTTCAAGCTAAAAAATCACTAAGGAACACTTCTAACTCTATCAAAGACAAATATATCCACATTTCCTGTCACAGTTTAGGAACAGTAATTAAAGCCAAGGGAATTTAGGAATATGAGAAATGCAATACTAAAGTCTTCCCTTCAGCTTCTCATTCTTGTTGTTTCTTACCACGTGGAGGGGTGACACTCTTGGCACTCCCCACTAAATACAAGACTAAGAAGGCAAAAAGCTTATAGCAGAGATTGATGGATGTAGTGGAGTTGTGCTAACCAGCTATTAAAGTAAGGTGATGATGGTCACAATGGAGAGAAGTGCAAATTACATACAGGACTTCTGCTCTGATGAGTTTGAGAAGGAAGCCACCATGTTTCTTGAGAATGATGTGTGGCTACTACTGGAGACAAAGGAATGAAGATGAGGGGACCAGTGAGTACTCCTAACAGCTCAAGCTGTTTCCTCTTGCTCAGAATCCCTTCCTCCTCAGTGAAATCTCCATCCTTCAAAACTCGGCTCAAGTCTTGCCTGTACTCTCATCACTGCAACCCACCTGCCATTCTGTGAATCAACGTACTGCTGTCTCTGCTACTTGGCTTAGCATCTGTTTACTACTGTTTCATATGTTTTTGTCTCTTGCCGTCATTGGATTATGAGCTTCCTGGAGGTAGGGACCATGTTTTTTGGTTTTAATTTTTCATTATAAAAATGTTCAAGCATTCACAGAGGTATAGGGAATAGTATAACAAACCCTCATATACTTATCACCCACATTCAACAATTATCAAGATTTTGCCTCATTTTCCTTATATATATCCTTTTTTGTTAAATATTCTATAATCTATATTTTAGCATGCATTTCTAAAAGAAAATACATACATTTTCTTAAGTAACTACAATACCTAAACAAAATGGTATCATCTAACATCTAATTCATATTCAAATTTATGTGATTCCCTCAAAAATGACTTTTGACATTTGTTTTGTTATTAATCAATATCCAAACAAGACCTTAGTTCTCTTAGTTCTCTTTCATTATAAAGCAGGGCTCCTCCTCTCATTTGGACAATGATTTAATGAAGAAAACTAGTTATTTTTCCTATCGAGTGTACCATATCGTAGATTTGTCTGTCTGCTTCCTCATAGTCTTAGGAGCCATGTTTTTCATTCATTTATTCAACAACTATATATTAGGAGCAGAACATGAGCTAGAATGTTAGAA